>NC_044601.1:40530375-40830375 GCF_901933205.1 Camarhynchus parvulus
AGTGTTTCATATATGTCTATTTTATTAGGTCAGGTAAATTAGTCAGGAGGCTATTGAGTAATCCTTCTACAAAACTAAGTAATCTTGAATGAACATAGATACCTCTTGTCTACAGAAATAATTATTTGCAACATAGGGGTCTGCCAGTAGTGTTTTATCATGTTTTTTCTTTTAATTACTTCAGTGGGCTCAGGGACGATTTGGACGATGAACTTAATGCTGTCTCAGAAACATTTTGAATCTTTGGAAGAAGCATGGATGAAATGGAGCCAATATCTGCATCCCAGATACTGAATTGTGAAATATTTGGAGAAAAGTTGGTGCACCAGGTTGGGATGAACCATCTAGAAAATACTATTTGTTGTGCAAAATGACTGTTACATCTTCAGCTATGAACAGTCTAAGTCAGTGATAAATGTAAAGTATAGTACTTGTCCACAGCTCTTAACTATATATTAGCTCGGGTAATGTGTGGACATAAATCATTCCAATGACAATGTTGGCTTCAATTCAACCATAAATTCAGCTGAAGATTTTTTTATTATTACTGTGCTCACCTGCACAAGGGCTTCAGGTGGTTAAGTAACTATGATCTGAAAATTTCAGGAAGTGTTTCGTACTAGTCTTTAAATAGAACGCACTGTTCCCAATATGAGTAAGACACATGAACTTTTTATTACATCTTCATTTTAGAAATTAATTATGAAGATCCCTTTGCATCCAAATTGGACAATGATCATTTACTTTATTTAGGTTAAAGCATTTTTAGAATAGCTTACTTTGAAAAAAACATTTTATTACTCTTCACAATATGTTTATGTTGTGGGTTGCACATGTAGCTTTTACAGTTTGGATTCATTTGGGTTTTTTTAACCAAGATTTCCCCCCCCCCCCTTCCCTTTTACTGAGAAAACAAATGTGATTGTTGCTGGCAAGATGAGGCACCAAATATTGTTGTAGCATTGGCACCCCTTTTCCTCAAAAGGCAAATATTTGCAAAATATGGCAAATATTTACTCCCACAGAATTAATTATTCTTCATGACTGTAAAAACTGGTGATTGTGTCTGTGACATGTAAAGCTCTGTTGAACAGGAATGGAACCCGAATTGAGTGAAGTACTTGGGAGCTGTGATGAAATTGCATCAAGTATTTGAGTGCAGTTTCATAGCTGCATTTTGTGACTAATTAAACCTAGTTAGATTTTGCTTTCCCAGTTTTGTTGAATCATAAAAAGCAGTTCACTGATAGACACAATGGACCAGTTTTCAAAAATTGTCTAAAGTACACATACAGAAGTGTTCTTAAGAGTGAAGACTGCAATGTGTTTCACATTAAAACAGTGTTTTGTATTGCCATGCTACATTACATTAGAAGATATCACTATACTTTGGAGCTACTAATGACCTGTGTCCCTTAGAGAAGAAATGCTATTCCTGTTTCACAACACATGAAAGAGAGGCTAAATGTAACAGAAGTTACCTGCCCTCCAGTGACAGCTTAGGTGTTGGAGAGGTACATCGGGAAGGAAAGCATGTGACTTGAAGCACTTTTCTTTTTATTGATACTTACATTCAGCATCTTTCTTATTGCCAGTTAGCTGGACACACCAGGGAAATTACTTATTCAAAGTTGTTTCAACTTTAGAACAAATTATCTCTGCAGGTCTACTTCACCAAACTTACAAACTTATTATATACTTACTTAGTCTATTCACAGTTATGCTAAGCTTTGTAACCCTTTCAAGAAAATTGTTTCCAAGCTATATTTCTGCCTCAGCAAGCTTGGAAGCTGGCACACTTTCCCATCTGCATTATGCAGTATGCAGTATGTTGTATAGCATCAGTGACAGTGGAAATAGAGTTTCCCCCCCACTGCCTTTCAAAATCATTACTGAATTTAAATCAACCTTCCCAACATTCCTTCCGCAATAATTTGGACTTTTTCTGATACTAACATGTTCAGATAGCTGTTCTGCTGAACATTGATAATGCTTTCATATTTTAAAATCCATAGGATAATGGCCACATGCATTTTTTTCTGTACCTTTGAGAATGGACAGTGAAATAACCACTTACCTGAAACCTTCCTACTCATAACCATACTCTCAAAGAGTAAAGTGTACTCCACCCACAAACCCTGATCCAGGGGAAAATCTTCTGTAAAACTTGTAAGGACAATCTGATCACCTTCTTTGTATCCCCCTTTCCATTCACCCAGCTAATGAAGGAAAAGGCAAGCATATCTTTACAATTAAAGAGGCGTATCTATAACTGAGATGTAAGGAATGAGTCTGCAGGAATGGGAGACAGGAGGAGGACGGGGCTAGAAGATCAGTACATGGAACTGAAGACAGTAGAGTGCTGCAAATATGTGATGTATATTCTGTCATATTGGCAGGAGAGGCATGCTAATTTATGAATGTTTGAGTGCCACCAAAGTATGCTTCACTGATTCAGGTTTTCATACACAGAGATTGCACAGTGTACTACTTCACTGCAGCTTGTTCCTCTGATTTTTTTCTCCTTTCTCAATATTCAAGGAGCTTAACTTCCCCAAAAATATCTGACTCCTTGATATGGCAAACCTCCTTTCTAAGTGCAATGCTACACCTTTCTCACTGAAATTGTAAGTGGATGTCTGTCTAAAATAGAACTATTTGAACAGCATCAGTGGACCTGAAAATGGTGTTTTAAGCAAGATCTGTTTCAACTTTTTATTTCCCTTAATATTAACTAGTTAATAGATTTACAAAGAATAATACCGCTGATCATGTGGTATATGATATATTTTATAAGAAACTAAGAAGTCTTTTATTATCGAGCTGTTTGAATGTTACTCCTTACATATCAAAATTTGGAATACCTTTATAATTTCATCTGAAAGCCAAATCGAATTGGTATAGTTTTTTTTTTCCCAAAAAAACTAAGTAAGAATATGTGGATTCCTTTAGAGAAAGCATGTGCAAAGCCAAGGTTTTCCATGTATGAAAACCTGTATATCTTGTAGTGTTCAGACTGAATATATTCAGACAGACATTAAAAGAGAATATTGATGAATATTTCAGTCAGCATAAAGGGGGGTAGAATTAAAGAGAACCTGTACATGTTAATTCGCAGTAGAAATATGGCTTTTGGTAGGTAGCATTATTTTACAAACAAAATATATATTGCATCAGTAGCCCTAAGATGACTTTTTTATGCTGAAAAAAAATCTGTATTTTGCTTCTATATCTACATGGGTGATATATTCATTAGAGCTAAAAGGATAATAGATTTGGGGGAATGATGGAAACATATACTGGGACAGTTTAAACTGGCATCTACTATGCTACTTCAGTTCAAGCAAATACTTGCCACTGTTGTGGATTAGAAGTGTATTAGATATTTATCATATTAGGAGTATAAATTCAGAAACTAATAACAAAAAAATTGTCACAGTGTGATATTTCCATGAAATAGTAAAGACGATCAACAGAATATGAGCATACTCAATTGCTTGTTTGAGACGGTTGCCGTTTGACCTTATGTTTGTATGTTACACATTTTCTCAATAAATCTATTCAGGTTTTATAAAAATACAGTCATGTAAACATGTAGTTGCATAAAACTATCACAGAAAGATTATCTAACAGCATGATTAATGTCCAGATATGTCCAAGGAGATCTATAGTGTGCTGGAAAGGAATGGAGTTAAAAATGAAATTTGCAAATATTGTGACAGTCTGACTATAAATCAGATAGTTACTTTCACAGCAAGTATGCGTATGTTCTCAGGAGATGGAATTTTTGGCGCCAGGAAACATAATTCATTATCTTCCATGGTCATCTTTACCTTGAAGTACTTGCAAGGCCATTATTACTTTTTAAGTGTCTTTTCCAATTTTATTCAGAACTTTCTTAAGAAAAAATCTCTGGGCTACTTCTGTGGCATTAAATTCATGTATGACTATGAAAATTAACAGTTGGGGTTCTTCATGTTTGTACAATAAATCAAAGGATATTATCAGTAATTTGGATCATGTAATTATCTTATACAGATGGATAACTATGCAGTCAGATATGTTGCATCCCAAAGCCACTAGGACAATGGGTGTTAGAAACAAAAATAAAACAAAAACCATCTATTGAATTAAATCTAGAGGAGTCAGTGACACTGTCTTAATAACTGACGCTGTATGTACAAGGTGTCACTAATATGATTCACAGAAGAATTTCCACAGAATAATCAAAAATATTCCTTCCATAGCAGAGGTAAAAGGTCTGCCTGAGATGGAGATACCAAGGCATTGTGTTTGGAAGATCATTCAAGGGAAATTTCAGTTATTTTTATGACTCTTTTTGTTTAATCTCCTTGCTCACTTCATTTACATGTCTCTGTTTCTTCAAGGTGTGTTTTTTTCACTCTTACTAGGTACCTCTTGTTAATAATTCTGAGTTTCGATCCCTTTGCCCCTCTGTACCTCCCCATGAACAGTAGTGTTCATAATTCTTATTGGCAAGGGTAAAATTGGCTTCACAGTGGAGTTTTCCAACAAGATACTTCTTACTAGGGCATTGAGCTAGGCAGTGAGGGAACACAGTATGCTGAACACAGGGAGCTGAAGGAGCAAATGAAATTTTTCAGTGGCAGTCTAGCCATCTTCACTGATGGGCCATGCAATCATCCATGCCAATATTTATTGCAGGGAACTGAAGTGACACAAAAAGCAGTTGCTTTGCAGGCTTATCCACTGTTTTTTTCAGATTTTAATCCAGGTTTCTTTATCTATTGCTTCTTATCTCCTCTGCTTAGATGTTGCTAATCTCACTTCCCTGGGGAACTTCTAGAACTGACAAATCATATTGTATGTATGTCCACCTGTTTATTATCTTACTGGAATATAGCAAGTTTTAATTTAAATTCTTGTATTATTCATGAGGGAGACATTCATTGAAGATTCATTCCTAATTTATTTTGATCTTCTACTAAAAGTTTGAGCCTGTAAAGCTGTACAACCCCATACAGTTTTGCAGTACAGAAAACCCCCCAAAAAAAACCAAACAAATGAAAAACAACCCCCCCCACGAACCAAACCAACAAAAAAAGTTATTCTAGACTAAGGGATAATTTGAATATGCATGACATTTTAATTAATCTACAAAGGTATCTGTGGTTTTTTCAGTATTTCTCAACATCTACATAATACAAAGAAATTTTGCAAACACACTGTCTGTTCTTTTGTTAGTCTTCGCCAAAATGTATATGGCAAATAAATTTCTTTGCTAAGTAATATGTGCTTCAACATCAAGCTTTGTGAGCTTCAGAGTACTCAATTGTACAATTCATAAGGCAAAATCTGATTTTAATCTTCGTGTACATTCAATCATACCTGGCACTTGTGATACAATATCTCTGAAGTGATATGAATTTAAAATGAAATAAAAAAGCTATTGAATTGCAAACAATGTGATAGATCACAAAGGGTCACGAGTGTTATTAGAGCTATAAAACTCAAAGAGTGGTGTAGGAATGAGAGAGTTGTTCACCATCATCTTATTTTTTTTGTTAGGTATCTAGTTTTGTAGGTATCTAGATATTTTTTGTTAGGTATCTAGATATTTTTAAGAAGCTCCTCTCAGGAGATTAATCTACTTCCTTATTAGATATTTTCTACTTAGATCTTCTTACATTTGTGAGCTTAGGTTTCATAATTTTTAAAATGTTGCAATTTGCAAATAATTCCAGGTTTACAAGGAAAATACTATAAAGAATGGAAGAATACAAGAGTTTAAGTGATGGTTATCTGGGTAGATAATACAGGAAGAATCTGACACCATGCAATTTTGGTTTTTACATATTATTTACCTGAGAAAGATTTTTCTTTTCTTAAATATTTTCCATTTCATCTTCTATCCTTATGCCATGCTTAACCATAAGGATAGAAGATGTAATGGAAAATATTTAAGAAAATGAGATATGCTTAACCATGAGGACAGGAAATCCTCCCAACCATAAGTAACATTTGGAAAAGTGTGAAATCTAATACTGTGTGCAACATGAGGTAGAAGAGACATTAACAGCCTTGTAGAGATTGTGTGTTCTTGAAGTGTTTTACTACTATTAATTTATCATTAAGATGTAATTTTAACACTTGGCATTCTTGCATTTTCAGTCAGGTATTAAAGTTTTTTTTCTGTTAGATTTGGGATTGGGGGTGATGAAAGGAGAGAGTAAAGCTACAGAAACGTAGACATGAGGCCAGATATAACAAAGGCAACTGTAGTTAGGAAAAAGAAAAATATAACTATAAAACGATCACTTTGATTGCTTTTACATTAGACGACTGTTGTGTATTTTCTTTTAAATCAGTTGTTCTTGAAGTTTCTTTGAGTTGGTCTTTTTTTGTTTTCTGTTGTGGTTTTTTTTGTGTGGGAGTTGAAGGTCTTTTTGGGGTTAGGTTTTTTTATTGAATTCTTGAAAAGAGACTTTAGTCTAATGTGTTATTAATTTGACTAAGAGTAATTTGGCAGGGTGAGGAAATGTTTATGATTGCTTATCAGCCTAATGTCTTTCATCTAGAGTTAGTTACAGATGGGAGATTAATTCATTAATCCCTATGATTTTTCTCTGTCACATACAAAGGTGTCTTTATTATCCCACAAGCACATGCATACAGTTAAAAATTTTCATGCATTTGCTAATTTTTATTTATGAGTTTCCTGTTCACTGAACTTCTTACATTAAAGCATAAGAAACTTATCTGGAATTTTTTTGTGTTAGAAGTTGAACATCTACTTTTCTAACTTCTTTCTATTGCCTTATACAATTCCTTACTAGCAGCTCCTGCATAGAGATTTCTGAAAAAAAATTAAGTCTTTGCAACAGTGCATATTCTGAATTTTCAGTGTAGATTTTTCAGAGCTGTTGTTATTTCTCAATATGTGAAAATTTCAGATTTAGGTTTGTGTTTTTGTTTTCCTAGGCAAAGAAGGAAAGTCAGTTGTCTCCACAGATTTCATATTTTTAATTGCTCTGTTTATCTAATTTTATGTTTGTCTCAGTCATTTTGTCAAAGACTGAAGCAAGTTAACAGGAAGTATTTAACCAGGAATTATTTATATCATATAAAGGGAAATAATTGTTAAGAAAAAAAAAGAAAAATTTGATCTAGGAATGAATAAAGACCACATCTCTATATTTCTGGATTTTTCTTTTTTCAAATTTTGACCTTATGATTGGGAAAATATATTTCAAAATACCATAGAAGTTACAAATTTCCTAATTGTCTTAGGAAGGTCTGTATATAGAAAGCTATGTGGATGGTTTAAAACAGGTTACACTACTACACTTTTAAAATTATATTACTAGACTACATGGGGGAAAAGGTAAAATGAGAAGCGTGAGAAAAACCATTAAGACCTCTTTCTCAAATGCAGAGAGTATCTTTTGTCAGGGGTTGGTTCTTTAATTAATTTTTACCTAAAGCAATGTAGAATTGTGTCAAAATATAAGAGGAAATTAATGCAGTGACAAAGTATTAGGGAACAGGTGAAAAATAATTTCTGGTAAGATTGAGAATTATTTTTATTTAGGTGGAAGACTTTTGAAAAAAAAGGCAATAAAATTTATCAAGCATTTCAAAATGCAGTGACTAAAGAGTGAGAGGATTAAGTGTTTTGTAATTAATTAAGTTTTATATGAGTAATGTAGTTCAGCATTCAAAATGAAAATTTCGCCTGAATTCTTACAAGACTTTTCAGTTTGCAAGATCTCTTAGAGGTGGGAAAATCAACTCATTGAAGATGTGGGAATATCTTCATTTGATTCATTTGATGCTACACTTGATAAAATGCTTGAAAATAATGTGTAGAGAAGAAATCTGTGTTAAAAGAGTGTGTAAGCATTGAATAAATCTTCATACTTTTTATTCTGACCACGGAATGAAATGTTCACTGCATGACAATATAGAACAAGGTATTCAGCACCATTTTTCTTTATTAAAATATTTAGCCCATTAATTATGTTAAAAGAAAATAAACTTTATCATTTCCCTGTCTGAACTTTCTTGAAATTTCATTGCCATTTTCATCTATTGCTGAGCAGGTTTTTCAAGATTTAAGGGAGCTTGGTTTTCCTGTGACAGCTGCAGTCGTTTTAATGCACAATGTCATGAAAGGACAGTACAATGAAAATATAAAAGTCAAGCTTGTTGCATATGTATGGCTTTTGAGTAGCTGAAACTAAATTTTGTCTATTTGTGAAGTCTAAAATACAGTTGGGATTACATCAGATTTACCCTTCAACTTTTGTAAGGAAAAAGAAGTACATGCTAATGAAACATTCTTTAAGAAATTTCATCTCTCTACTCCCCCTTTAATGCTATTTTTTCTCAGTGTCCTACTTTTTAGCTGCAGCTTAGAGTAACTGAGCTATGACATGTAATTCATGTAAAATGTCACAAATGGTGTCATTCATTAGCTTTGACAAAATTACTGGCATTGATTTGAACAAATGAATTTAATTGTGTCCATGTGACCTCAGTATATTGAATTAGCACTGTTTTATTAGATCCTCAAGAAATTAAATTTATTAGATCCTCAAGAAATTAATAAGATTTTTTTTTACTTTTTGAATATTCATTAGTTATGTCTGAATATAAAAACTTCAGGCAAGGAAAGAAGTATTTTTCTCTAATAGAAAATTTCAATAAATAAAAATCCATTCCTCTTTTCTGTATTTTCTGGTATTTGAATTTGGCAAGCTAAGCTGTGAAATTTAGAGTAAAAATGGATTTTGCAGGAAATTTATTTTATATTCAAATGCCATTCTTATGCCACACATAAAATTATTTTGTGCACTTTATGTTGAAGTAGTTGGAGGAGTATTAAATGTGAACTTTATTACCGATTATTTTATTGCAATACTTTCCATTACATAAACTGAGAAAAACTCTTTGCTGGTTGTCTTAATTCAGTTAGGAAGTAAAGGGGAAAAAAAGGAATAAAAAAAAAGAAAGATGAAAGGTCAGAAAACAAAAATAGCATATGGAAATTATCTGCAACTTTGGAATGTGGCTCTGTTAAATATCAGTGCCTAGAGCTCACATCCCACAGTAAGATCTGGACATACGTGGGTGTTTGTTATATATGTTGCTTTCTAACCCAAAGTTGACTTTCAAATAGAGACAGAAATTTCACTTATTCACTTACTAGAGATCATCACAGTTATAAAGTCTTGCAATTTACTGTCAAAGCTTTTGGCTTAGTCCTTCATTCCAGAATAATTATTTTCCTCTGTAAATCAGTGAGGAGAAGGGGGTAAGGGCAAACCCAGATTTTCTTTGAAGACCTTTTGCTGGCCTTTTTATTCTTTCATCCATATCGAACTCTAGCAATAAGCTGCCATAACAATGCCATTATAGTCTCTTGGGACAGTGCTAAATTTTAGGATAATGGAAATTACTTCACCTAGCTGAAATTGAGAGCAAAGTAAGACATCCATAGAACTCTTCTAATCCAAAACAAAATCTTAAATGTAACAGGTCAAATCTATTTTGTTAGATCCCTTAATTGCAGCCATGGAAGGCAGGCCAGGGTTACAAAAAACAAAAAGGAAAACAAGCAAAAAAGTAAAAAAACCCACCAAAACCAGAACCCCCAAAAACAACAACAACAAAAAAAAGAGATACAATCAGAAACATATGCAAGACAAAACGGTCAACAGAGCTAATAAGTTGGATCAGTCAAGTCCCACCTTGCAAAAAAGAGAAATAGATATGTCTGCGCTTTCACAAGCATTCCCTTACATATTCTTCCCTTCCTCAAGCTCTCCTTCCTGTACTTATTCTTTGTGTGTATGGCGGTGGACTCTGATGTTACTTACCATCTGCTCTGAGTCATTTAGTAGAGCAAGAGATATCACCACAATAAAATATTTGGTTTGACATTTTTAGATTTATTTTATCTTACAAATGCAATAATGCTTCTATTATGTCTGACCCATCTCTTTATTGACCAACCTCTATGCCTGACCATAACAAAAAGAGATGTTCCTCAGATAGTGCCAGATCAATATTTGCAGTGCGTACACTTTGTAGCTCCACAAGAGCCACAGGATTTCATTAACATTGTTAGAGGAATATCTCTGCTCATTCTATTTATAGACCTCTTGTTCATGAATTTCCAGTCTCTTAAATGTACTGATACTCTCTGTCTAGTTCTTGAGGCAAGAGGTTGTAGAAGTACGCTGCCTGCAGTGGCAAGAATTATGTGCAGGGTGAAAGCAGGGATAAGTTTATCCATTGGTATTCCATGTTACTTGAAGTACTGAAAACCTGGAGGAGAAATGTTTTCTGATGCTATGATTATGTGGCACTCTGCACCACTAGATTATGGTAGTTGGAGCATTGTTCTTTTAAATTTCAAATCACTCTGCCTTTATCAGTATATACTGAAAAATTGCTTTGACTAAATGTTCATCTGTGAGATCTGAGAGCATTTGATCCTTTAAAATATATAATATAATTCTGATCTGCAACAGTAAACTCTGTAAACCTAGGCAGTCATTGGCATACCTGACTTGGATGAAAAAAATTCATCAGCTTTGTCCAAAATAAATAGGGTGAAACTAAAATAAAATCTGAGATTTTTTTCAAGACAAATAGAAAATATTTCTTCTCATCCATCATCTTGATTTCTTGAGTGTCTGGATACAGGAATTTATTAATAAAGATTCTCAAAAATGTCTGTAGACATCTGTCTCCAATGAAGTCTTGAAGAAATTAATGTTTTGTCTTGAGAAACAGGGAGATTGCACTGAGAAATTGGGGTAAATATTTTTGTACTGATTAGGTTTTTTAAACTTCTAGAGGTCTATTTATCGGCATGTAAAGTTTTGAAGTGCTGAAGTATCATAAGATGAGTTTTAAATTTCATGTAGAAATGATGTAAGAATTTTCACTATTGCCTGGAAATGAGGACATATATGCTTCAAGATTTTATATAGCAGTTACTGGTGTTACATGTGCTGTTGGTTTAAGCACTTTTACTGTACATATATTTTATCAGTGACATGTAAAGGTTTCTCGTTATTTATTAAGATGCACTAAATCATAGGCATAAGACTATTTCATCAACTTTAAAAAATGTTTTCAGTGTTCAAAGGAATGGTGAAATTGTATGTAACTGAAGCAATATAACTGCTGTCTTCAAAGACTATATGAGCTTCACATTAGGTTATAAAATTGAATACATAAGCGTGCAATTGATAATCAAGAGACTCAAATGATTATTGGAAGAGAAAGTTTATTTCTTTTTCTAATTTGCCAGCATTTTTTCTCCACTAATTTCTTAATATTTCCTCTTTCCTCTTTTTTTTTTTTTTTCTCTCTGACTGGAAAATTGTCCATAATTTCCAGCGACTGCTCTGTTTATTTTGACAAAATTACCTTTCTCTGTTTTGCCCTTTTATAATCCAACTGGTTTTCCTATCTTGGGGTCTCAAGACTCTAATAGTCAAGGCAGTAAAAATGACATATAAGCTTCTCTTTTAGAAAGTTTGTATGGTACAATTATTATATTTCTCTTTTTCATTTCCATAAACGTCTTTCTTTTGACCTTGAGATCTTTTCAAATATGGACATAGCATTCATATTAACGCATATACTGATTGACTTTCTGAATTTTTTGCCGTTTTTACTTATCTTGTAAAGTTTATGCTTTTGATCTTTATCTGTCATATTAATGCCTCAGCATTGTCAAAACACAGCATCACATTTGTAGTGTGAATATTTCTATCTATAGTTTTGGATAAAGGAATTCAGCAACCTGAGGAGAAAACAGGCATAAGGTGTCATGATCTCTTGAAGAAATCTGGATGCAGAACTCCCTTACATTACCCTCATTAAAATTTGCAGATTGCATTCCTCATTGATTTGTAGTTCTGGAAACATCACTTATGGCTGAAATTTCATCTAAAACAGATTCAAACTCTAGAGAGCACTTTTTGTATCCTCTCTGTAAAAACTCGTTGCAGGCTTTCTACAGCAGATTTTTTTTCAACTTCATTTTTTCCCCTTTTTTCTTTTTCTTTTTAATGTATGCATCAATTATGTCTCAAGTTCAATGAACGTTGGATTTTTTCTTTTTTTTTATTTTACCAAGATATTGATATAGAGCATTATTTATTTCTGTTGAAAAAGAATATAAGTCTGGTTTGTTTACAAAATGCAGTCTATTGTTTAGTCAACATAACAGAAGTTACTTTCACAGAGATTGGTATGCAGAGGTAGCATAATTTGTGTTTGAAATGTAGTTGTTAGCAGCTATAGCTATACAGCTGTCATATGAAAAACGGTTTTCTGTTTTTCAAAGATACAGCTATAGACAAAAGGATGTTTCATTAACTACGAGACCAAGTCTTCACTCCTCTTCTTGCTAACAATATAGTCACTCTAAGTTCAAAGACTTTTCTTGATAGTTTCGTTATTCTAAGAGATGAGAGGGATGTCATCAGCAATTAATTCTTGTAAATGTCACAGGAATAAAATATATAAACTTGAAGAAAAAAAAAATCACAGATATTTTAGCTGTTTTGCTGAAATTGGAATGGTGTGAAAGAGCTGCTGAAAGGGTAAAAAGCAGCTTCACAAAGAAAACTGCCTATAAATAGAGGTTGGCCTAATTCTTGCTTATTCTATAGTTGGTTTGTACTGCTTCATGAAATCAGTGAAAAAAATCACTCCTTATATCATTCAGTAGCTGAACTAGGAATTTTCTGCTAAAAACTGAATCTAAATGCATTGAAGCCATATGGTTCCACTGGGCATAAGCACCGGGAAAAGAATTTTTAACCCCCTTTTATTTTTTTTCATTTATTTACTTGAAATGGGAACATTCATTATGTATTTTTGAAAAAGTATGCTATTTTAATTTTATTTTAAAGTATATGAACTGTACACAGACAATTTAAGGTATATTATATATGTTTTACAATGAAGTTAAGCTAGAACAATAGACAATGTCTCATATGAGTGAATTTCTTTGTTAAATTTTCCTATATTACAATAGAAGGAAAGAAGTTGCCCAAGCTATGTTTTATTGTCTCCTATACTTATTGGCAAAATAAAAGAAAACAAAATATTATGTATCATGATTCATTTAATCTCCTTAAAATTCTGCTTGGCAAAACAATCTCAGGGATTGTATTTTCCTTAGTTGCAACTCACAAGTTAAATTCAGCTATAGATGTTCAGAACTTAAAATATATCACATTGTTCCCATTCTGTCTTTAATGGAAATGTAATGCACCACAATCTATTTTTATCTCTGAAAGATATCTCAGACAATTATTTTTGGTTTAGATGAATGTATTTGTCTTTCTGTGGCCAGTACCATAAAAAAGGGGAAAAGGCTCATTTATCTGTGTAATTAAAGGTAAACCAATTAAATTTAGTAATAGTGACATGAAAAAAAGTTTAATTTTATATTATTTGTATTAGATAATGCGTTGATGACAGGAAGAAAAGGTTTGTAGAAGGCATGTGTTCCAATAAAGGACCAGCTTATTTTATTATTTGTTATGTATACCCAACCTCTTTGAGGTGGGAAACAGACCATGTTCAAGGGGCAGTTGTCTTGCATGTTCAGCACTTAATTACTATAATGGTACTGTTTAGGTAGTTTAATAGCCATAGTTGACCTTATAGAATGAGAGGTATTTCACCATGGAGAGCAATTACTTTACTAGCATTAAAGAGTTTCTTATCATTCCTTGAAGAGTCTTAGACATTAATTTTCTCCCAAACTCCCTGTCTCCCAATAATTTTCAAGCTACGCCAATTTCAACCAAACACAGCAGAAATTTAGATTCCTTCAGCATTAACTTATTAGAGGTTCCTATGATGTCATGGACTAAGCAGGTGAAAGATTTCTAATGCTGGATCTTCCAGAAATTCCCCTAATGGTCTCTAAGCACAGTGGTACATCTGGACGAGAGAGCACTGTGAAACAGTCCTGGGTCCTCCCTGTCCTGTCACTCTGCAGCTTCTTGTTACCCACCTCTCTCTTTGTGTGATCTTAAGATATGTGACAAGAAACTCCATTCGTGACAAATGTTGTAGGATTGAGCACCAGATAATGTTATGTCATGGTTCTAAGATGGAGATAATAACAGATGCAGCTTGTTGGGAAATAAACAGACACAAAATCAGGTTTCATTAAATCTTTTATTCTGATAAATAATGCAAGCCTGGCCACTGGTGATCATTCTTTTGTTTGGGGGCTTACCCAACAATTGGAAAAAAATTCAAAAAAACTCAAAAAATGAGCCCACTTTACTTATTTCTTTTTATCCAAACCAACTGTTCAAAATTTAATAGTGAAAAATTAGTACCTAAATTATCTGGTGAGTAGGGATACCATGAATAGTAAGCCATGAACTCTTTAATAATCATGCATTCAGGCAGTCTTGTGACCTGAGTAAGAGTATAGAAAGGGTATTTTAGATTAAAGCTCTTATTTATTTCTTTCAGAGGGGGCTTTTTTACTAAATCTTAATGTGTATTTGCAATTTTGACAACTAGGTTTTTTTTTTTGCAAACAGCTCTGAACTGTTAACTGAATTATGGAGGATAAGATCACCAGCCTCCTAAATATATTGTTAAGAACAATAAGTATTAGATATTTTTTTCCTGGAGAAGAATCAAAGCTGTTTTGTCTAAAACAAAACAGATCAGTTTTAGCAATTTATTTGTCATTATTTCACCTTTCAATGTAACTTGTTTAGGCTTTACCTACTTATATCTTCTCTGAGCATATTTTAATACTGATCCTGTGGTTGTTTATGGATGCTGAGATCTTGCATATATAGACATTACACGGATTTATGACTTCAGTTTATGATAATATTTCCAACATGGTAAAGTCTCTCCTTCATTACATGGTGTATTTCACTCATCCCTTTATGAGCTAACCCTGGGATATGCTTATTTATTTTATAAATGATGAAAAGTGGGGACTTAGCTTGCAGAAATAGGCCTTTATAATCTGATCTGAGCATATATTAGTGAGTGTTAGAATATTCACCAGTGTTTTGTAACTGAGAAATATATGAACAATTCGACAGATTTGATTTTAAATACCTGCAGAAAATGTTCCCAGAGTGGTACACATGCATATACTCAGACTGTGAGTCCTTGTTCAGATAGATATGAATATATGGAAACTTTTCTATTGTTAAAGTCCATCCTTTGGGCTAAATATTGGCAAAAAACAAGAGTTGTTTTGTTAGCTCATTTGGGACTGAAACTCTCTTCAACCCTTTTTTTCACACAAGTTAACACATTTGAAACCTTGTCATCTGGTTGCACTACAACCAAGTGAGAACTAGCACAACAGAGCTAATTCATTTGGATAACAGTGCATATTTTTGCTCCTGAAAATGATGCTTAGCAGCCAAGTTCTAAAAGAACCTGCATAGAGGTTATGACACTTAACAGGATCCAGATCTCTTGACTTTTCTTCCTATTATTCTGCTGGAGAAAGAGAGGCAGAAAAAGCCAGACACTTTACTGCAGAAGTCTTGAAATTCAAACAGATAATTGGAGACATATAGGAGGAAAACACTTCCAATCTTCTCATGCAGTCAGGTAAGTGCATCCCTGAATTCAAGATCTCAAAAGGGGGAATAATATTATCGTGCAAGCTGTGATACAAAGAACTATGAGATTTCAGCTATCATAAGAGCATGAAGTGCTTTGCTTTGCTTTATGCTGCTTTTTCTTTTGACTGATTTTATGCCATCATAGGTGCCCCACTTAGTCTAAGAACATGTTTTTCTACTGCACAAAATAAAGGCATTATTTTTTTGACCTATTCTAGACTGCAAAATTTAACCAATTGCAGCTAATCAATAGCAGAGCTGTGATGCAGTCACACTGTGCAGTCATGGAATAATTATTAGGATGATATGTATGTTACGTACCTACATAATATCACTTTTGTCCTTGTTCTAAAGATGAAAGTATATGCAACAATGGAAGAGCCACTTAAATCCTTTTCCTCTGAGTCAATGTAAGAGTTTGTATTTCGTGCTTCCAAAGCCTGTGGGACTGTGGGACTGTGGAAATTGAAATATACATGCTAAGACTGAGTCAGTTTTTTGTTTGGTTTTGGTTTGGTTGTTTGTGGGGAGGTTTTTTGTGTGTTTGTTTTTGGTTTTGGTTTTGGTTTTTTTGTTTTTGTTGTGGGGTTTTTTTGTTTGTTTTTGGTTTTTGTTTATTTGGTTTTGGTTTTTAGGGGTTTTTTTGGGGGAGGTTGGGTTTTTTGGGTATTTTTTTGGTTTTTTGTTTTTTGTTTTTTGTTTTTTGTTTTTTTTTGTTTTGTTTTGTTTTGTTTTGTTTTTTTGGTTTTTTGGGTTTTTTTGCCTAAGAGAGAGAAATGTGAAATTTAGCTGTGGAAGGGTTGTTTTTGCTTACTGCCCTCCAACCCAGTTTTGCATACCCAAAGGAGTAAATCACAATTTAACTTCTTGTTGTATCTTTCAGTGAGAACATAATGTGTTGGCTAAAATTAGTTCAGATTCTTTATTCTTATTCCCCAAATTTCCATGAAAATATCTAGAGGTATGCTATTCCTGCTGGGCTCATCTTATGAACTGTATGTGTCTTAACTGTCAAAGTCAGGGTGTTATAGATTTCATTTTTCATTTATCTATTTTCTTCAATAGATGATGGAGTGGAAGGTTTTCTACTAAAATTGTGGCTAGTATAGCACAAGGGATACTGCTTTGTTACAAACACTTATATTTTATGCAGTTTATTTAGTTTTAGTATTTTGGGAGATTTCCCTAGCTTTTTGTATTTAAGATCTTAAAAGTTAGTGCTATTACTAACTGGAAAAGCAGGCTATTACTTCTGCATTTAACAGATGGCTTACAAATGTCTTAGACATATAAAAAGTGATTAGCCTTAAGGATGCTTTCTGTGAGAATTATTTGAACATATTTTACCGCTCCACCACCTTTTACCACTTCCATTGAACTTAAGAATTATACGAAGAAGTTTCTAAAAGCTTTTCCTTCTAATAACTAACTTTAAATTTCAGATACTCTGTAATTTATTCAATGCATGACTCTTCACTCATAGTGGTTCCATTTAAAAAACCTATATGAAGAAAGAAGACAAGTAGTCTGGTTATACTTTCAGCAGAAACTCTATTTTTATTTCTTTTTCTGATGATGTACAGGACATTTCAGAGGAGGAAACAGACATGTTTTCTATACATAATGATTTTCCTTCATGATGGGAATTGCATTTTTTACATTTAAAAAATTAATTTTAAGAACACTCCAATTAAAGGAATTGCATGTAATTTATGTATTTTCTACCATTTCTGTTATTTTAATTAATCTACAATATTTTTAGTCCTGGGTTCTATTTGGACAATTTGATTCTAAATAATAAAATTCACGAAAGAACAACTAGAATACAGTTCATAGTAACCACTAATAAAGCTTCATATTAAGTGTGATTCCCCTCAGTTAATGTTTTGGCCAAAGACATTCTGAAGTATTGGAACAGTATTAGTTGATTACAAGTATTCAGACAGTCAATAGTAACCAAAACTATAAATGTTTGTGTTTAGTTAGATGTTATATTGATGGGGTCAGGCATATAAGACAGGCATCTTATTATTATACCATAGGGATATAATAATCAGCTATAACATTCTCCATTTCAGTTCTTGTTTATAAAGATTTACAGTTACCAGTAGTATGTCACTGGTGGTATCCCTAAAATTTGTGTCTGAAATATCAGTTTAAATTTGATGTCTTTACAATTGCTGTGTGAAAATGCTGTAGGCAGGGTGCTGGTTAACAGTTTAGCAGTGGTGATTGGAACAAAATGGAATAATCAGTTGTCTCATACTATCAGTTTAGGTCACTGCCACAAATGACATTAGATATATTCACCCACTTTAATTTCCTTTTCTACCTGCCATTCTGCCTAAAAATATTAACCACCATCAGAGTCAGTGAAGAGTACAAGACTGAGTGCTTTGAACAGTTGAAATGCACACAAATACAAGCAGTTTATTATATGTTTCAGTAAGAAACATAATTTTTCTTATGTGAAAAAAGTCAAACAATCTCCGCCCCTACAGCACCACACATAAATATTTTAAGCTGACCCAGTTTCATGTTTGGCTAATATAACCCTGTGGGAAAACAACAAATTAGACATATATGCACAGGTAAAAGAAAACCAGTATTTATTCAGAAATACAAGCCATGTAACTCTGTGGGAGACAACAGTAGTCTGACACAGTGCAACCTGAAGATAAATGTTAGGAAGATATTGAGAAAAGATTGTTGCAAACTTTAGGTTTGCTTTTTTTTTTTTTTTCATTTTTACATCAAATGATATGCTACTGTATGGTTGTATTTCTGATACCAAGCAACTTTCTCAAAATTCTAGCATTGAGATGCTAAGAAGCCCTTTATGACATAGTTATTATATACCTTAAAAAATAAAAAAAAAAGCCAAAAAAAACCCAAGAAACTTTGACAGAATCTCTGAAGGCAGTTTGCATGTTCTGTAATATGAAGATCCTGTAGTTTGTGTGCCTATAACATGTATCTGTCTTCAGAGCAGGTTGACCATTTTTAATGGAACACTTTTATCTTTGTGTATTGCTGAGTCATTAAAGCAACCCCTGTGCTAGGCAATGCACCAGCAACAATCTTTGGCAGTTAGGCAGCCTTCTAATTTTGCAGGAGGTACTTGTCTCCTGTGATGTGATTCCCTCTGTAGTGAGTGACAGTTAGTGCCAGAACAAAACCAGAACATTTCACATTACTGTTTGTTAGTTATATTACTGCATCTTAGTGCCTCTTCCTGAAAAGTTGAAAAAATGCAAGTGCACCTGATTTGGCAATTGTACAAATGTCAGCAAGTAATTGACCTTTGTCTGACTTCATCTGTAAATGCAATCTGTGAGCAATTCTATTCTCTTCCTTAGCTCTTTTATGTTAGAATACATAGCTAAATTTGAAGCAAAAATCTAGGAAATTTTGTGTATGTGGCATGAAGATCTTACTTGGTCTGTTATTAAATGTAGGAATTTTAGTAGAATTAGTAGAGGCAGAATAATAGCACATTGGCAGATGATAAGTGAACTGTTTTATTTTAAAAAGTTTTAGCTACTACACTTACTCTGAGTTTTACATGATCTTTATATCACTTCCATTGCAAGTAACACAATAACTTACATCATAGATATATTTTCTTTTTCATAACTTGGTCTAGAATAAGGAGTTCTCTGATGAAGTAACTTTTCTCAGGGTTGCAAGAGCAGCAGACACAAGACAATTTGTTTTATTTTTACTTTTAACTCTCTAGGCATTTTTTGTTGTTTCCTTTTTCTTTTTTTTTCTCTTCTCAAATCTGATCTAAATTACCCTGAAACAAGAACAGTCTATAAGAAGGATAAATGCTGATAGAGGATTGTCTGAAAATAAATTTCATTCAAAAATGTACTTTCTTTTATCTAAATTCAAGTCAGAACTTGGAAATATACTGAGCAGCCACATACCAAAGAGATTGATCAAAGAAAATCATAGACATCATTTTTTTATCACAAGTTAATCAGAATTTCCTTATTCTGACTGTATTCTTTTATTGCCTCGTGAATATGAACAAATCCTTCAGGCTTCTTAATGTAGTCTTCATCACTTGTTTCATAAGAGCATATCTATTTCAATATGTTCTTACATGTATTAATTTTTTAAATCACATTTCATAAATGCTGGTTCTGCCTTAAGCATTACTAATTTGTGCTATATTTATTTAGAAAAACTTATAACTATTGTGTTTATCCAGTTTTAACATTATGTGATGTAGAAAATGAAGTTATGTTGAGGTCATACTTCTATCAGTCTATCTTGTTACTTGGCAAAGTTTTATTTCTTAAGAATTTCAGTTAGTTGCTGTGATACCTTCAGAAGAAACTCAGCATTCAAGTAGGAAAGCCTCTATAGAAGCAATTTTTAAAACAACTTCTAGAATTGCAGCTTAGTAAATAAACAAAGCTGAAAGCAGGACAGCTTACCAGTCAATGGAAAACTCTTTGGGTTGATGAAGACTAATTCATCCTCATGACTAGCTCAGCCCCTCTGATGGTTTCACTATGTTTTTATCCTGAGCTACATGAGCACACCAAGATCAGCTGGTGTTGCTGCATAGCAGTATTTGGCAAGGAAATAAATGTTTTTAACTTGATTTATTTCTGAATGGCAAGAACTATTTCCTATTTCTCCTACAGAACATCTGTCAAGGAAGGTTAAGTATAAGTGGATAAAAATTATTTTGTAGTTGTTTTTTTGGGGTTTTTTTGTTGTTTTTTTTTTTTGTTGAAGTTGTCAGTAACTTTGGATGACCTCTGCTTTTTGCTACATCACAATTTGTTTTCAAACACATTCTATATAGAATAGGCCAAACTGCTAGATCTCTTCCAGAAGGGTGATTTCAACTCGGTTTTCAACTTGTAAATCATTGTCCTGACACAGCCATTCTTAATTTATTCCCCAAAATATATGTTCTGAATGATATAATTTCATTTGGTTCTTTCCTATTAGGTTTTAGAAGAATGAAATTATTTCCCTTGTTGTACAGATATGTAGAATATGCTAAGGAAATTTTACTTTAAAAATTCTCCAAATAAAAAAGGAATTTAAAATGACTGAGGCACAGGGATGAGAATTTTTGTCTTTAAAAGTCTAGAAGAAAAGCTGGTATAATGCAGCACATGCTTCATACAAAGTTACAAATTTCTTTGAGATTGATACAGACATGCTCAACATTTTCACTGCTTTAACTGTAACTTTCAAACATCCATCATGATACATGCGATGTGAAAAACACTGCAGTATAAAGAATTTTCTGCACAAATTGTTTTGTCAGTTCAAAAAAAATCTAGACAGGATTTTAATATAAAAGAGGTTATGTTTTGTGTGTACAGACTCTGTAACTTTCTAATAATAATTTTAAAGTAGGCTTATTTTCTGTGATGGAATACTTACTGCGGGATGTCAAGCCAACAGTTCTGTTTTATCCTATATGGTTCCTATTAAAAAGTTTTATATACACCTTTAAGGAAACAGGGAAAAAGGTTTGCAATTTGTAAACCTAATTAGTTGAGATCAAGTATTTTTCTTTTAATTTATTTATACTGACTGTAATTTAAATTTTCCATAACCACAATATTTTTATTACAGTTCTAGGATAATACAAAAATACTATTTCTGATATATATTTTTTTTAGAAATTTTAGAATTTTATATTTTTTCAAGGAGCTTTGTTACAGAAATTCTGAAAGTAACCACTCTCTCTCGAAGTATTTACACATTCACACATGATTAGATAAAAATTGCACTTTCAGAGATCAGTTACATGAGAAAACTTCTTATAGAATAAGTAATAAGGCTTTTAGATTTTTTTTATCCATATAATAATTATTGCTAGGAGTCTGTCTGTTTCTAATTAAGCATTCATTTTTCTCAACAATGAGTTTGAGGACCAAAATAAAAAAAATTAAAATTTATTTCTTTTTTTACACAGTGATGAAAAAGGTTTGAAACTTCCATCATGTTTGCATCCGAAATATACTTTACCCTTACTCCTATTAATGTAAATTAACAGTATGTATTTTGAATAGCCTTTTGATACATTTTCTGCACATATCCTGAGTAACACTTTAAAAAAAGGTGGTCTTTTTAGCTTACAGGCAAATAATATCTGTTGCAAGCAACAGGGTTTTTTTGGCATCCATTCTGATAAAATGGGAGGGGGAAGCCAAGTAAAACAGAAGGAGATTGAGCTAAATAATTTACTATGTAGGTCTATTATTCCACTTATTTTAGATTTTACTGGAACAATACAAATGCAATTCACTACATTTTGCCTTTTTAAGGTATGCATGACCAAAGATTTTTAGTCATATATCAAGTATGCTTTCTACCATAAAATGAAAAATCATCTTCTCCATAAAATAGTAATATCTTTACATGCTATTCTAGTGAGAAAAGTAACTCAGCCTGTTTTAAGCCACAGAGATAAAGATCTGGACCATTGATGGCAGCACTATTTTAAAAAGAGGTCAACCAATATATGAATTTCACAGTATTTTATCAACTAAATTACATGAGACACCAAGTCTCTGAAATTGTTCTCTCCTTTAGAATTTTTTTTTTCTTGGATCTTTTTTTAAAAAAAAGAATCTCAGGAGATCTTCTATATTTAAAACAGATAAACCAAACTGTAAGTGTATGTTCATCATATATGCCCAATATATATTTTCAGTATTTTCAGCTAGATTTTATACTTTGAGTCATTATCAGTAGGTTTTTAGTTTTATGTACTCCAGATTAGTTTGAATTCAACTAAAAATTAAAGGTACTATATTTCATGGCAATTGTGTCTTCTCTCTAGTGTATTAGGATATATATGTACATAAAGAGTATAGGAAGTTTTCTTTACTAAAATAGTTCATTTCTATTTCATTATTGCTGAAGATTTATGTATTAATTCCTTTTCTTGTTACATATCATGCTTAGGAACTGCATGGTAATTTTATGTAAGTATACTTTTAGTTTCTAGATGCTTTCATCTAGATGGCGAAGACTCCAGAGTGCACTCTTTCACCTTTCTGGTGAAATATTCAGTAATACAGATCACCTTAAGTGATCTTTTCATCACTCTGGAAGTCCAAAGATATAACATTTAATATGAATTTTTAATCAGCTTTTTGTCTGTGCTGATAGTATGGCAGATTAGAATTTATATATCGTGAAGTGTGCTGGAAAACCAGAGGTGATTCCATCCTTACTCAGCAAGATATGATTCAAAAAAGAGGGAACAAAATATGCTAAGTTCTTGGGAAATTTTCATTCATTCTTATGTTTTTTACCATACAGAAAAAGAGAGGAATAGCATATCTGTCCCACATGCAGAGGTGCAGTGAAGATTTCTCATACATGTTTGCTGTCTCTTGCTCCGCACAGATGAAAATGGTTTGTTAGCTTTATAGAGTGTAAAGTTGAACAGAAAAGAAAAAAAAAAAGCAACCCCCAAAACATTTTTAAAAACACTCCCATTTTATTATAGCTCTGTATAAACCTAAACTTGATTTGCATCTTAGGAGCTGCACAGAATTATGGTTTCCAAGAAGGTAGAGTATGACAGAAGAGGGCTCAGATTCAGAAAGACTGAGATGCTTCAACTCCTGGAACAACTTCTGTATGAGAAAATTTTGCACAGGAGTTAATTTACTAAAGATATGATAGAACTGAGAAAAAATATTATTGACCCTGGGGCGATAGGCAGTGATTGTACATGAAACTCAGAGTAAGGTAATTTTAAAACTAAATCTAGCTCCTTCACACAATAGGGAAGTTACATTTAAAACTCCAGTGACTGTAGTGGATACAGAACATCTATGTGGTGTAAATGGCATTTTAAAATGGGACAGATGTGTTAGTTTAAAAATCAAGAGGATGTAAGAATTGTTAACATTTAGGTGCAAGTAATCAAAACTAATTAAAGAACCCAATGAATATATTTAATTTTACAGACCAGATAATATGTCTAGAAAATTGTTGAAGAGTAACTTTGAGGTTTTGAGGAATAATTACTCTTTTAGTCTTGAGAGTTATCTGGAATAACAACTCCATTACAACCATAATATTTTCACAAGAAGGAGAGAGTGAACTCCGTGCACCTTCTGTGCATTGCATTAGCATATTCCTGCCCAAATTGTGGCAAATTGGTTTACTTATATAGCAGCTTTAATATAGGAGCTATAATATAGGAGTATAATTAGAACAGAGTTAGTATAGAGAAAAGTCTTTTTGATGTTGGCCTGTATGATATATGGAAAATAAAGGACTTTATGTGCCAAAGGTAGCGACTTATATAGACTCATCTTTCTTTGCAAAGAGCAATTGCTGCCATGTAGAAAGTGTGAATACTTATACAGTAATTCTATTTTATCCTGATACTTTACCAAAGCATATGAGCTCTGCCAGGCTAGCCCTTCATATATGGTCTATGAATATAGCCCAGGCATTAGCAGACGGGGTCAGCTCAAGACACACGTCATAGACTCCTGGGGATCTGTAAGTGTTTACAAAGCATTGGTTCTCCTTTCCCCTGATGACATTCTAGGGGAGACATTGGATCAGGGTAAAAGCAAGTTAAAATTATGATTTCAGGAACAAAGCATATGTCTAGAGACCATTACAATGCTACTTCTGCTCAGCTTTTGATACAAAGCCTCTGTTTCATTACAAATATATACAATAATACACTTTGATTCTTTGAAGGGGCAAAATGCTTTTTTAGTTTCTGTCAGTCCAAAACAATTTGTCTTGCTCTGTATCATCACACTCAACCCAAGCCTGTGTTCTGGGTTTGTTGTCAACCATTTTGCAGATTTTGTGCTTTGGAGAGAAACACTTATGAAAGATTGATTCTCAGAGTAGTCATGGAGTGAGAGGAAAGTGAATACTTTCTTCTCTAGAAGACAAAAAGGGAATGTTTACTAAGTCAAAAGTCAAGCACATGATCATCCCCACCCTCTGTTGTTGCTAAGAAAACAGAGAGGAACTTAATTTAGTTTCCTCATTAATGTACATGTCTATCTGCGTTTGATAGGGAAACAGGGAAATAAAACAGGATATAAGAAATTAGGATTAGGTGTTGGCTGAATATCTGAAACGGAAGTATGTGGCGTAGAGGAAGGGAAAGGCATAGCTATGCAGAAACATAATAGAAAAACTATGCAACAAATGCATAGGAGAGCCTTAGCATAACTTTCTCTGTAGCATTAGGGAAGAGAAGGTGGAGAACAGTGACTAGTAAAAAACCAGTCTGCTCTCTCACTACAAAAAACCCTGGAAGAATTGTCTGGAACGAAGGGACCTATCTAAGTACTGGAGGTTGTATTCTTTTTCTGAAAGGGCATTCATTGCTTGAAAAATAAGTGATAGCTTTTTATAATCTGCATCCTTTCTACTCTGAATGTACTGCTGTTCTGAGTTTACACCCAGTGTGGAAAAATAGATTAAAAACATCTGGTCTGTAATTTCCAATTTGTAATGAGTAGCTCCTAACATTATTATAAGGGCTTCCTTCTCCTCCCCTTTGTGCATGAACATTTTATTATCTGCAGCATGGGGTCTCTTACTCTGATCTGTACATACAATTACAATTGATGTTAATAGCTATTTCCAGGGTGGAGTAGAAGTAAATACACCACACAAATTTAATTTCTGTAACTTCAGATCCATATATTGATGTGAAAGAGTCTAGCAATTTCCATGATATTTCAGACTTACAGCTTACAAATGCTGGAATATTTTGACAGCTTTGTTTTGAGGTTTATTTTTTTAGTGCAAATGTTACTACTTTTACTGCATTTGTAATTCCTAGCAACCCTTAGGGTTTTTTTTCTCAAAATTTTCTGACAATCTCTACAAAAATATTTTCTCACTATTCCCTATCCTTTATATGTTAGGAAGCTCAAGCTGAGCCCAGGAGGCAGTGGGTACGAAATCATTAATGTGCAACAGCTTTTTGTCTGACTTGAAATTTTCTCTGCTTGTGACATTGTATAGTGGAAAATTAGAGACAAAGAATATTTTTGAAACAATAAACAGATAGGATTCATAGAAAATAAATTTCATAGAAAGTAAGGTTCATATAAAATAATTTTTTACTAAAATCCAGTGAATTTCTTCATTACTAAGCAATTTAGAAATTACATCTTTGAAAAGATGGATACTTAAACATTCTTAAATTTATATTCCTTAATTTCCATAATTTTCCATAAGAGAATCAAAAATTAAATAATCTTTATGCTCATTATTATCTTTTTCTTATTTTCAAATAGGAGCAGTGAGCAGTGCTCGGTAAAGAGACAGAAAAGTTCATTGCAGATCCACAGGTTGCTCCACTAAAATAAGGACGTCAAAATAGTGACAAAAAGAGAGGGTTAATTACAGGGAATTGTTTGTCCAGTTCCTGCACTACTAATCTTGTCATTCTTTCTCCAAAGTGGATTATCTGTACAAAGCATTGTTAAGAGTCCTGACATACTACATCATCTAAATAATGTTGAAAATAAGTGAGAATTTTATGCTAATAAACTTACTTGTGTCAGTCTGTGCTCCTGCATCAACAGTAGGCACCAGGAATAAGAAAACTGAAGCCATTTGGTAAAACCTTCTGCGAAAGCAGAAAATTTTCCCCTTTTACATTCCATTAGACCTTGACTATATGGGTATCAGTTTTGTTTCAGGAAAAAAAAATTGGAAGCATTAACAAGCAATAAAAAAAGAGAAAGCCTGCTCAGGAGGGTTAGAGGCATTTAATTGTTTTGCAGATTTTCATTCCTTTATATTTGTTTACTTTTTTCCTCCCTAGAGAGGTAAACTCCGTAAATTTACGTTGAATATTATACAATGTTCCTATGTCTATTTACTGAATTAGACAAATAGCAAATATTGCAAATTTTGTAGTCTTACTGATGTAGGAATTTACCTCATTATTAAAACCTTTGAATCACTCATCTAATATTGCCAGCAGGTATGTGACCAATGTGACCAATGGCACTTTAAGTACCTGAGCTTCCTCACTGATTATTTTGTTGTTTAAAAGTACCAATGTTGGTCCCTAAATTAGCAAACTCAGCTAACAGAATGAGCTAAATAGCAATGGTTTTGGACAAAATAGTGCAGTGCACAACATTCTGCTGCTTTTCACAAAAGATTACTGTATTGACTACCTTTACATCTAACATCTATCTTTCTGAGATACGTCAAGACTTGTAGTTGAAAGAGGTTATTAAAAATCCAAAGTATATTAGTTTTAGTGTTTAGCTTTAGCAGGGAAAAATATTTAGCTCTTAATCTTACTCCAAACACTGGAAGTTTAAATAATCCATTTTTAAGCTCATTTTATTTCATTACCCTGTTTGTTTATGGGCTTTTCCATGTTATTAATTTTGGAGAATATCATCAAGTAGTAATGAACTTCTGAGTGAACAACTATTTTTGGACTATTGCTACAATACTCACCATCTCCTCCCCTGAAGTATAAATTCTTAATTTATTTCCCTTTTATATCCATGCATAATTCACCTTTTTTTCCCCTTTCTTACTTCTCTTGAAAATATACATGTCCAGATAAACATGAGCTGAAACTTCACCAGGTGTTTTTTGTTTGCCTGTCTTTTTTTTTTTTTTAATTTGGTTTGGTTTAATTTTGTGGGTTTTCTTTTTTGGTTGGTTGGTTAGTTGATTGGTTGGTTGCTTGATTTGTTGGATTTTTTTTGTGTTGTTGGTTTATTGATTTTTATTGCTTATTATTTTCTAGATTTTAACATGAAAGACATCAGTGAAATGATCAGTGAAAGGACAACTGCCTTAGCATTCCTAAATTGCTAAAGATCGTCTGATATTTTATGTGCTATACTATTCATTTCCTGAAGAAATAGTACAGATTCTGAATTCATTTGAAGGTTTTGCTTGCATATTCTCCAATAATGCTTTTCTTATAATGCATGTGCTTTTTTATATGTGTATGAGAACATATGAACACCAACCTCAAAATAAACCTTTATTTATATTTATGTGGATATGATGTAATCCCTTATCTGTTGAAGTTAATGAGATAACACACAACCCATAAATAATACTTCTGAAAGACAAAAATGTCTACCTTTTACCAGGTATTAAGTAACATAATATTAATTTGTTTGTAGTATAATCAGAATTACAGCACAATAAGAGCTCTTTATTGAGTTTCTGTGGTGAAAGAGCAGGACTTTTTTAATTAGAATGTGTAATCATTGCATTCCATAAATGGGTATCTTCTTTGTAACTGTCCTTGTTGTCACTCTTTCCTAAGTACAAG
The DNA here is from genome assembly GCF_901933205.1 of Camarhynchus parvulus. Taxonomy (NCBI): domain Eukaryota; kingdom Metazoa; phylum Chordata; class Aves; order Passeriformes; family Thraupidae; genus Camarhynchus; species Camarhynchus parvulus. The sequence goes on from NC_044601.1 coordinate 40,558,327, forward strand.
GCTAGTAATAGGCAATAATTTTATCTGTTAATAAATCCTAGTAAAATATGTGATTAATATTTTTATAGCAACCAATATCTGCACATCTCATTTTTTGGGGTATAGTTACACAGTTCTGACTTTAATTCTAAACAGTCCTCTATTATCCATATGGAAAAGCCCTGAATTAATTAAAATAAGCAATCTTTTGAGATGGTTTGTTAAGTAAAGTGAAAATTTTGTTGAAAAGATAAATTTATGCCCCTTTCTTCAAAGTGACATGCTGATCAGTGGTCAGCACAGGGCTAGCATGTTTGTGAGGCCTGTAAATTATGTGGTAAGTACAGTGGATGAATATATAACATAATGAATCATTTTTAATGATCTCAAAAGAAACAATGTTAGATTGACTTTTTTTTTAATTTGAAAAAGGCACTAGGGCCTTTGTATGATATGACTTTCAAATTGTTCATGGGAATTGCTTGATCATGCAAACTACGTTAAGAAATCTGCTGGGGCTCTTAAAATGTAGTTCCTTTTTATTCTTGTAATTGCCGGCATATAAAAAAATTAGTATTCACTTCACTCTTCCCTCTACCTAATTTTATCCAAAAAGTAAATTGAAAGTAAGTTGATCTACTGTTTTCCCAAACAATAGTTAAACAAATTTTAGAAAATTTATAATTCTGTATAAAACAGTTGTGCAGAAGTGTTCTAGAGGTTGCATAAGAATTGAGATGAATTCAAAGCTAAAGCCCTTAATGCTCTATTAGTAGTAGAAGACTTCTACTGTTATTTTGTGCAGTGAACAAGTGATTCAGCATAAATCCTGGATAGAATCCAGAAAGAAAACAATTAAGAAGTGGTGACTGAACATTTCTCTTTCAAAAATGTATTCTCACTTAGAGGGCTTGGAAGTACACTTCATTTGTCTCCTACCTCACAAAAATCTTTATTTTAAGCATCAAAGTACTGCTCAAAGAACTGATAAAATCGTTTGTATTGTTAACATTTTGGTAAAATCTTTTGTTGCATATTGTTCTTTGCTTGTTATTTGGTGAATTAATGGGCCAGATATATATGTTTAATGCAAAGAGTCTTTTTCAAAGGATTGTCAAGATAGCCAAGAGTTTACTAAAAAGGTTAAAGTTTTGATGCTTGTGGTTGGGGATTTTTGTTTTGGTGTGGGATCTTTTCTTTTTTACATCTGGTTGATACTTGAACTATGTTGGTCAACTCAGCCTTGAATATGAAAGAGTCTCCATAATTACGAAATGCCTAATTTGCTTTTCTCCCTGTCTCTAAGTGATGTTATGAGATATTGAACCTTGCACAATATCAGCAAAATCAATTAATATCCCGTATTCTTGCTATTAGGGTGTAAAGTATGTTAGGAGCCAGAGCTCTTTCCTGAAAAATATGCACAAAGATCCACTTTCATAATATTTTTGGGAGTCTGCAATAGTGCACTACTCTGGTACCAAGAGGTTCTTCCACTGTTGCATGTTTCTATAAAGATAATTTCTGTATCCTTCGCTCTTTTTTTGACTTAACTAAAAAATGTAAGCATTTATCATGGGAAACGCCAAATAGGCAAAGAAGGAAAAACAGATTTTTGCAAAATTCAGATATATAAAGATGACTTTCAGTACAAAGCTGTGTGCTTAAACACTTTATAGAAATTATATTAATTTTGAATACATACAATGTTCTGATTTTGTTTTCTATTAAAAATTCTATTCTTTCAGGCTGAAACAAAAAGAACCCATCTGGTCTTAAATAGAAGAAAAACACTACACAGAGAAAGAGAGAGAGAGAGAGAGAGAGAAAGAGAGAGAGAGAGGAAGAGTCCAAAAATAGTCTAAAATAACTTTAACTCATTTTTCCAAAACATAGTTCTTAATTTCTTTATTTTTTCTTTTATAGTATCTATCAGAATTTCAGAATGAGTGATCTTTTAGAAAAATAAAAATAAGACATAATCTTAAATATGACTGGATGTTTTTAGTATCTCTTTAAATGTTTCTGTGATTTTGACCTAAAAAACCCCCACGGGTTTAGATGGGTTTATTTATTAAAATCTGCTTTAGTTAGTTGAAATTTTAGATCCTCCTGAGTTTAGCTCCTTCCACTTCCATCATGGATGTTTGACATCCTCTGCAAATCTAGACCTGCTTTGTAGCATTTATCTAATTAGTACACACCATCTCTATCACAAGACCTGAAATCAGTTAGTTTTTTAGAGTTTTTTTAATCCTGAGGACTGAATTCTGGAAGATAATTCCTATTTTGAAATCCACTTTATTTTTTTATAATAAGTTAAACTGAACAAGTATATCTATTGGTCAGCATGCTGAAATTTAAATGAGGTATGTAATTTTTTAATCTACACCAATAGTATGTAACTTATTGTGTTAAAGCAGGGGGGAGTAAACTATTTCATACATTTTTAAAACAATTTCTGCATACGTACATTGAAATACAGTAAAAATAATAAAATACTCACATTAAGTATAAAAAATGATAACATTTTTTCTTACTCTGTATCCTTTCCTCCTCTTATTTCTATTCATGTTTTCAGCAAGAAAGTATGTTATTTTATATGTTTCAACTACCTTTTATCCAGAAACAGTAGCCCCTTTGAAGAACGTCCAATCAATTTGACACTGAAAGAATGTTCTATCATGCCATCAAATGAAATTCCTTGTTCCTTCATGTAACTAGAGATATGTAGAAACAAAATAATTTGAAGATTCATATAGGGTCAGTGTATGGAAAACAGATTTGAAAGGTGGCAGCAAAAGGAATTTGAATATTATTTTGCATTTTGGCAAGTGCTGTTTCTTTTTTTACCTGATTCTGATCAGTAAGCTCTTTATTCACTGGCCTGTTTCTAATTTTATCATTGAATTAACCCTCTCCTCCCTATTCTTATGCTCACAAGCCCATTTTGCTGAAAAAATGACAATTGTTTCTATTTGAAACTTACTTCCCTTATTCTCAGGAACCTATCTTTAGATATCCCTTGCTTGTCTATCACCATTAATGACTTATTATTTCAACAATTAGGACTGAAACCTGCGCAAATATTTAAAAGTAAAAGAAAGCAGTCATAGAAAATTGCACATTACTAGATACACTATATTAGTTACTAATATTGGATAGAAGTAACAACAAATGCCAGGTATCTCTTGCAAATTACAACCTCATGTACAGCTTTATTAACTTTTACCTATTCTCTGTCCCTAAATGGCAATTGCCAGAAGCTAAAACTGTATTGCCAGAAGGTAAAATAGTATGTCAGGGAGAAATAACCTTCCATAAACTCATTTATTTCATACAGCCCTTTAGCAGATGTGAGATGCTGTGAATCTGACCTAACTTATGCATTATTATGTGTAAGCTAGGTTCTATATTCATAGTGACTGTGAGAACTAGTGTGTATTTTGATATTGAAACATGTTATTTGTATCCCTTGTGTTAGTCTTTCAGCAATATACTGAGTTTAAATGTGGGAAAATCAGTCAAGATTCACATGGCATATGTGTGACAAATGTTGATGATCAATTTATTGCAACTATTAAAATCACAGGGTTTCACAGAATCATTAAGCAAGAGAATCACTGAAATGGATAGTTGAAGGTTGGAAGAGGCTCTTGTACAACCTTCCTGCTATAGCAGGGTTACCTGCAGAAAGTTGGCTGTGATCATGTTCAAATTGCTTCTGAGTATCTTCAAGAAGCGTTCACAACCGTTCTGAGCAACCTGTGCAAGTGCTTAGCAACTTTCACAGCAGAAAAAGTGCCTCCTGCTGTTCAAATGGAAGTACCTGCGTTTCAGTTTGCACCCATTGTCTCTTGTCGTATCGCTGGCCACTACTGAAAACATCTAGTTCTAATTTCTTTATACTGGCACCTTACATGTTTGTACAAATTAAAGACATCACCCTCAACCTTCTCTACTCCAGGCTGAATGCTCCCAGTTCTTCCAGTCCTCCTGCATAGGAGAGATTCTTTATCCCCTAAGTCATCTTTTGTTGGATGCACTCTGGTAGCTACATGTCTCTCTTGTACTGGGGGAATCAAAGGTTGACAGAATATCCTAGATGTGGTCTCACCAGGGATGAGTAGAGTGGAAAGACCACCTCCTGCTTGAAATGTCCCACCTAATCCACGCTACAAAGGTTCTGTGGCCTTCTTAGTCCTGTGGACACATTGCTGTTTCCACGTGCAGTTCTGATCCCCTATAGCCTTTCCTGTAAAGCAGTTTTGAAGAAGAATAATGCCCATCATGGATCCTGTATGCCTTCCCCTCCTGAGATCCAGAACTTTGCACTGCTTTCCATTTACCTGTATGAGGTTGTTATCAGATCGCTTCTCCAACCTTACAAGGTCTAGATGGCTGCACAGCCCTCTGGCATGTTATCTTCCCCTCCCTCTCCTGCATCATAATCAAATATTTTAAGGATATACTTTGCTTTATCATCCTGATAATTAATGAAGATATTGAGCATGATTGGACCCAGTACTTGGCCCTGGGGTATGGTGCTCATTACTCTCCTATATTTTTGTTGTTTGGGCCTGTTAAAACAGCTAGCTCTCAGCCCATCTCACTGTCTGCTCATCCAGCCTGTACTACTTCCTCTCTACTATGAGGAAGTTATGGGAAAAGGTGTCAGAAGACTTACTAAATTGAAAGTAGACAGTATCTTCTCCTCTTCCCTCATCTAGAAACTTGTGATTTGATTGTAGAAGGTTATCAGATATGCCAAGCATGACTTCCCCTTGGTGAATCCGGGTTTACTACTCCAGATACCTACAGATAACTCTTGTGTCTGGCAAGAGTTCCCAGGATTACTTGTTCTACTGTGTTCCCATGTATGGAGGTAAGGCCAGATGGGCCTGTAGCTCCCTGAATCCTCCTTCATGCTGCTGTTGAAGGTAAGGAAATGTGCTATCCTTCAGTTCTCAAGCACTTCTTCCAATTGCTACATTTGTTCAAAAATTAGTGACCCAGCATTGCTAGCTTTTGGGTGCATTCCTTAGGGCACAGAGATTAATTTATATCTGGTTTCCTTGACTGTTCAGTGAGCTGACTCTTTATCAATAAGCATGTCAGTCTCACTCCAGGCTTTTTGCCTGTTCTCCAGGGACTAGTGAAGACTGAGGTCAATGTCTCAAACTTTTTTTAATGTGGCGTTTTGTTGAGATTATTTTGTTACCACGTCAGTAACAATAAAATGAACTGAGGTTTCTCATCTATGATGAGTATAATCTGTTGAAATTTAACATATGAATAAATTAAAATTAAAATGTCTTGGATGAGCATATGTTTTAAAGAATAAAAAAGTATGAAAACCACATTTTTATTGCTTTTTATTTTGTGTTTTTTTTTTGTTTTTCTTTTTTTTTTTAATAGAGGGAAAGATGTTCTCTGCTACCCCTTGCTGCCAGTTTCAAAGGATTTTATTGAAATAAGTTTTACTAAAATTAAACCTCTTCTTTTCTGTTCCCTGTACTGCTAGGGTAAGCAATTTGCACCTTTATTGCCTGAAAGTCATAAGACATTTCTCACAGTTTCAATCTCAGTTGTAAATAACTATTCTGAGTTTCTGAGTAACAATTTAAATCTGTCAGCTCTGTAATTTGGTAGTCTTTCAGTCCAAACTAAATAACCTCCAGTTAAGGTAAAAGGCATGTGACTTTTGTGTTTTAAAATACCATGAAATATTTAATATATCATAGCCTTTAAAATTTAAGTTTATTAGCATGTGAAATAAAAGACAAAGTCCACAAAAGTGGTATGAAAATAACATGGTAGATGCGCTATAAAATGTTAGTTTAGCAGTCCACTATACCATGTCAAGTTTCATTGAAATTTTTCAACTTCACTAAATTTTTCAATGCCTCAACTAAAGCAAAAACTACTGTTAATTCACAGTTTTTGTTAATCAAAGTAAAATTTCAGTTAGATAATGAAATTGATAGGATTAGTTGAATAGCAGACTGGAAAAATGCTCAGAGTAAGTATACTAGATCACATTACACCAATTTTTTCTCCTATTACGTCAAAGCTACGCTATCTTATACAGAAGGGGAAAAGTGATCATCAGGATAAATACTGTGGTTACACGTAAAACTCAAACAATTTTTTCAGTTGATCTGTATTAATTAAATATTGCATTGCATATTATTGCATTTATATAGTACCATTTCAACAGCAGCATTTTAAGTTGTCTTGCAAAATAAAAATTTGTAGATAGTGGTTTTTTTTTCTTCTAACTACACACTAATGATTTAAAAGAGCTCCTCAGCCTTTTCCTCAATTATCTATAAAATGCAGTGTTTGCGTACCATTTCTCTTTAATTTTTTTTTAATTCCTCATAGTATATCTTTGAGTTAAAATTTCCTAATATTATTGAGTCACGAGACTAAGAAATGAGCAGCACAATATTTTGAAACCTATCCATTTCTTGAGATATCTGAAAATGCACCTTTCTATGTTTACCCACTGTGTTGAAAAATGTCTGCATCTCCTTAAGCACTTAAGAGTTTGAAAAATCAATTCATTTTCTCCATCATAATTTAGTAATTGAAGCTATTGGCTCCTGTCTTCTGAGAATCTCAAAGCTAGTGTACTAGGTATGCAGGATTTCTTTAAACACTTGTACCTAAATGCATGCAGAGCTGTGCTAAAGTTAAAACTCTAGTTACAGAATTCTTAACTGTTCTTTATCTCAAAATAACTGCCTGCCTGAGATGAAATATTAGGGAGATAAACCATTTTATGTTTTAAAAATTCATACACATTTTAATGTATATACAGAGACAACTCCCACTAGACCAAACTGCTTAAAGTCCCATCCAACCATGTCTTGAACACTTCCAGGGATGAAGCATCCATAGCTTCTCTAGGCAATCTGTTCCTGTGCCTCACCACCCGTAAAGTAAGGAATTTCTTTCTAGTATCTAATACAAAGCTATTCTCTTCAGTTTGAAGCCATTCCCTCTTGTGCTATCACTACAGGCCCTTGTGAAAAGTCCTTCTTTAGCCATCTTTTAGGCCCCATTTGGGTACTGAAAAGCCACAATAAGATCTCCACTTCCTTCTCTAGGCTGAACAACTTCAAAGGAGAGACGCTCCAGCCCTGTGATCACCTCTATGGCTCTTCTCTGGACTGAGTCCAAGAGCTCCACATCTTTCTTCTATTGAGTGCCCCACACCTGGATGCAGCATTCCAGAGGGGACAGAGGGGATAGAGAAGAATCCTCTTCACCACCCTGCTGGCTGCACTGCTTTGGATGCAGCCCAGGACAGGGTTGCTGTTCTGGGCTATGAGTGTACATTTCCAACTCATGTTTGAGCTTGTTGTCAGTCAACACCCCCAAGTCCTCCTCCTCAGGATACTTTCAATCTATTCTTAGACAACCCTATGGTTTGCTTGGGATTTCCCCCATTCAAGTGCAGCACCTTGTACTTGGTTCTATTGCAGTTAATGAAGTTAGCATGGGCCCACCACTCAGGTGCATCAAAGACCCCTCTGGATGACATCCCTGCCCTCCAGTGTGTCAACCATACTGCAGAGCTTGGTGCTGGCAACAGACTTGCTGAGGGTTTACTCAATCCCACTCTCCATGTCGCCATGTCACCAAAGATGTTAAAAAGCATTGGATCTAATACTAGGAGGAATTTGCTGAGGAATGACACTCATCACTTCTCCACTTGGACATTGAGTCATTGATCACAAATCTTTTGAGTGCAGTGGTTTAGCCAATTCCTTATCCACCTAGTGGTCCATCCATCAAATACATATTTTTCCACTCTAGAGACAATGATGTCATATGGTACAGTGTCAAACGTTTTGCACAAGTCCAGGTAGATGACATTAGTAGCTTTTCCCTTATCCACCGTACCTGTAACCTCATGATAGAAAGCTAGCAGATTTTTCAGGCACAATTTGCACTTAGTGAAGTCTTGCTGGCTGTCATCAGTTACTTCTCTGCTTTCCATGCACCTCAGCATAATTTTGTAGAATTATCTAGTCCATGATCTTGCCAGGGACAGCAGTGAGACTGACTGGCCTGTAGTACCCTGGGTGTTCATATTTCTCTTTCTGAAAACGGGGCTTATTTTTCTCCTTGTCTAGTCAGTGGGACCTTCTTCCGACTACCACATCTTTTCAAATATAATGGATAGTGGCTTAGTCACTGAGCATGCCAGTTCCTTCATCAATTTCCATCAGCTTGCTTGCCCTCAGATGTTCTCAAACTCAGTCTTCTGCAGCAGACCACTCTTCATTGTCCCAGGCCTTTGCCTTTGGCAACTTTGTCAATGGGGCTACTGCACTTGGCATTGAAGACCAAGGGAAAAAAGTTTTTGAGACTTCTCCATGTCCTGCAAAACCATAACCAGCTCTTCTTTTTTTTTTTTTTTTTCCAGAGAGGGTCCACAATTTATCTAGTCTTCCTTTTATCACCAACACACCTGCAGAAGCTTTTCTTGTTGCCCTTCACATCCAGGGCCAGATTTAATTCTGTCAGTGCTTTACTTTTCCTAGACTGATCCCTGGCATCTTGGAAGATCTTTCTATATTTTTTCCAGGCTATATGAGTAATTTTTTCATTCTTGAGTCAATTTATGAACTGTAAGGCAAAATCATAAACCTGTTGATGTGATAAACAAGTTGTAGTACAAATATGATATGAGGTTTGACTGTATGCTGAAATGGAATCTATTTTTGAACTCTTAAGCTTATTAGAAAATTAAATAAGAGAACCTGCTGTGTGATGCAGTATTTTCTTCAACATTCTAAAGAACTCTGGTTCTATTTCTTTTTAGTTTAAGTCAGTTTCAACAAAGCTAACTAACATTTTTAAAATATCTCTTTTTTTAGTACAAGATTTTATTTTTCCCCGGGTTATATTATAGTCAAGATATAAGTCTGTAATTGCAAAAATATTTTACCAAGCTTACCTGTGTATCAGCTAACTGATAGCACTGGAGTCTTGCCAGACCTGTAGTATTGTATCATGACAAATGAATGAGTCTAGAATCTGCAAATTACCCCTGTATTGAAATACTTCGTATTTGGAATTTTTTTTGCTGGTTGGTTGGTTGGTTTTGTTTTTGTTTTTTACACTTTGAGCATCCATAACCAATAACTACTCATTTTATCTAATCCAGTTTGGCCTGTAGTACTGTTTTTTTTCGGCTACTGCATGGAATGCATGCTAATATCTGTTGTAAAGGAAATTAGAAGATTAACCTCCCTGAAACACATTCCATCCTCATGCTTCTTTGGGAATGGAACTTCTACATACGCCCCTAGAAACTGTGCACATTACATACAACTAATAAATACATGATGTTTTTTCTGACATTTTCAATGACTATATACCTATCTTTACTTAATTCCATATTGCTGCTCTGTGCTTTCCAGAGAAGATGGTGTCAATCACTTTCCAGTAGAGGGATGAGTAGTAACATGTATTTTATTTTAAGAAGTGAATGAGCCAAGATGTTGACAGCTGAAAAAGAAATTATTCTGAACTCATAGTACAAACCTTCTCAATTGCAATGCTGAGTGTAAGAATAATTCTGATTTATGTATTTGACAAGATAATATTAAAGCATCTGCTTAAGATATAGAAGACAAAGAGATAAAAATTAGGATTTTGAAATGGTATTTTTGGCTTATACCAAGTATCCTGAGAGACTGTTTTGTATCCAGAAAATCTGTATAAGCAGAGATGTGGTGTGACTTAAAACGAACATCATGGCATCATGACAATATCTTTGATTTGTTTAACAATATATGATATATATTTTCCTGTGTCTTCAGGAATTCTTCAACAATGACAACTACAGTCAGACAGTGCTTAGAGCTAAAAAGAACAAAGGACAGGGTGAAGATGTGAAAGAGTGTGTTAGAGAGTTTGGATCATATCCTTTCAAGAATGACATTTAGCTGATGCATTTCACTACTTCAAATATAATTGCTTGTTATGACATGTAAAAATGGCCTCAAGATAGGTGCTGTATATGTAAAGTGAGTTCTGTGTAGTTAGAAAATATTTCCAGGGTACTTTTCAGAAAAAAACTTAAATATGTAATTACTGAAGCTACAGCTCAGCTGTTTTGATTTGGGGGTCTTCGTTGCTCTTTAATTTAAAAAACCTATTAAATAAACTGTAGCATAACTACTTGCTTGTTCTGAAATAAGTCTCATTGTTTATGCTAAAATAAGAACAAAAAAGCAAAGGGAAGTAACAGATCTCAGATGCTAAGTTATTACCTTATCTCCCCTCAAAGATTAGAGATTATGTCATACTCTCTTTTACTTTATAAAATATTAGTTCACAAAGAAAACAGTTTTTATGACAGAAACGTAATAATGCATTTAGTTGTCCTTTGCAAATAAGGTAGCTTACATGCAGCATGTAATGACTTCAATTTATGCACACAGCTAGCAGTACTCTTTCAGATTCTTGGACATCATTTTATAAAAATGGAATTGGGATGTATATTGATTGAGGACATGCAAAAATGTATACTTTAGGGAGCAGTCACAGAGACCAATTTTAGGTGTGTGAGACTAGTATTTCTAGACCCTTTCTGCTTCACCTGAGGATACAAAGCTCTGCTGCAGGGCAGCTCAGAGTACTCAGCTGGGTTTCCTTCTCTGGTAATTACATCCAGAAAAGCCTGTGTCTCTCCCCACAGTAGCAGAGATAAGCCTTACAGAAGTGTTACCCATATTCTTGGATAACCTTTTTGAATATTCTTGGAGACATCACAAAATGAGATGTGTACTTCTTGCATGAGGGTCTTGCATTAAGCTCCTGCCTGCTCAGTAGAAATCAGAATGGCAAAAAAGCTTTGCTTTGATTGAGCTAGAAGAGAAATCACTCTTCTAAATATCATCCCTTCCTAGGGTAAAACAGAAAGAAAAACCAAACAAACGAAGAAACAAAAACAAAACCAATAACATACAAAAACCCTAAAACCAAACCAACCAAACAAACAAACAAAAAACAAACAAACAAAAGACCCACCCAAACCACAGTTTTCAAAGTTTTGTAAATTTAGGCTAGTTCCATTTGGGGCAAGAATGCTTTGTCTCTTACAGTATGTGTAGTGTGTCTGTGTAACTGCCAGAGGAAACCAATATACAAAAACTTCTAGGTTTACAAAATGTGCAGGGACAGTCCTAAACTATTTCCCTTTCTTCCTTTACTTTCCCCTTTTACTTCTATTTGTGGCAAAACAATGTTGATGTCTTATTTATTTTTTTAAATAATGAAATAAAGTATTCCAAATAAAAGAAATATATTTTAAGACATTTAGTTAACTGGGCAATACTTTATCAGTGCCATCTAGTGTAAGCAACCAAAGAATTTTTTCTACTAAATTCACACAGCGTTACAACAAGTGAAATTCTAAATGCTTGTCTTTGGTATCAATGTCTCTTCAGCAAATATTTCCTAGCTAACATTTTATCAAGGAGTTTCAAAATAGTTTTCCAAAGAGTAGTTATCAGAAAAAGGCTTGTAAGGCTTATGTTTCATTTGAAATTTCAGTAATGACTTTATTGTGTTCCTGAAAGAGCAGTGTAGATAAATAGCTTTGTCGTTCATATCTGATGATACACCTTAATAATCCAAGTCATACAATCATTCACATTTTGTCAGTAAGAAAGAGGGAGCTACAAAAAATGTTAGAGGTACAATCTAATACAATCTAATGGTACAATTTCATAAAAATATCTGTTTTAAAAACCAGACAATAATATAATTCCTGTGATTATAGTAGAAATGTAGGATACTTACCTTAGGTAGAGGATCAGTTCTTTTTCACATGTGAGTGACCTTACTTTTAAGTTTTCACCCACAAATTTTTAGCAATTAAAGCTATTCTTTTCCCTCTTTGGAGAAACACATTTCTTTTTGATTACTGATCTTTTCAACACGAAAAGCAAAAAGTGATTCAACTTGTTTATTGGGATCAGAAGGCACAAAGAATAATTAATTTCATAATTCTTTTGCTCAATACTATTAGGTTGGCCACTGACATTATGATTCCTGAAGGAGCTATGCTTTCAAATTACTCAAACCATTGCTCTCGTTTCAGTCTTCCTCTGAGATGAAAAAGCATGGAACAGAAGATTGAGGTTACCACTGTGTTTTTCTTGCAATATTAACTCTGAGTCCTTAAATTGTTAATTTTTATATATCAAAACTGAATTTGGATGAAGATGGAATAGAAAGAAGAAATGCACAGTGCAATTTCAGAATCCCTGTGCTCTGTGTTATGCAGAAGTTTTTATATGTGTGAAGACATAGACATATTTTTTTGTAGCTAACCTATGTCTGTGTATCTAAAAGTCCCAAACATTCACTATGTATGAACTAGAAATAATGCACTGATTTTTTTTATCTCTCTTGGAATTGAACATATATCTACAAAAATACACACAGTTACTTATATTGCATTTATTGTATATATATATTTGTTTACATGTAAATGTGTGTGTGGGCGTGTGTGTATACGCATACATATATACATTTATAACTGTTTAAGTATATCTGGGACTGAGAAGCTGCTGTTAGGGGAATGGTCAAGAATGACCAATATCAGGTCAGTATCAATCCTGATCACTACATATATAAAATAGTAATCTCTTAAGAGTTTTCTACTGAATTCACTGTGCAGATATAATGCCACAGATCCAATATGAGTCATCTCAGAGGACAGCCTATGGTGGCTGAAGTTTCATGGAGATCACAGTTAAAAGGTCTGAGTGCTCTCCAACAAGGGAAGAAGGATCAGAAATTTTTCAATGTTTTTTCTATCTCTGTGTGGATGTTTTATTCTCCCTTACCTCCTTCCTAAAGAAAAAAAAATGTGCTCTTCCTCTACTTCAGGTGATTTAAGCCTACAACTAAAAATAACATCTCAGTGGACAGCCTGAGAAGCCATATTCTTATAGCTTGCTGTTGTCCTAGTTCACCTAAATAATAATTTTGTGAAAAATGAAGCTTATTTAATTGAAAACAGCAGAAATACTCCAAAAATATGTCACAGCTCTTAGGCAAGGAGGTGGGAAAACTGAATTTTGTTGTTTCAATGTGGCATCGACCTGGGCATTTTGTACAGTCTGTCCATCAGAATGATTGCACTGAGTATTTATTTTCTTTAATGATTTTGTATAATTCAATAGCTAGATTAATTCAAAGCAATGAGGCTCAAACATATGTGGAGGGTAAATATTTCCATGGAAAGTGGACATTTCAGGTATGGTTACAATAGTGAAGCAAGATTAATGAATATAAATCTACCACTGAAGAAATTTGAATGTATCAGGAAGCAGGCTGAAAACAGAACTGTCTGTAGATTACTTCTTACCAAACCTACTTTTATTAGACATGTTGGGCCCATTTGATCTGAATTTGCAAATACTTTTTAAGAGAAGCTGAAAATGCATATTTGGGGGCTTATTAATTGTTGGTTTACTGAGAAATAAAATGTTAGCTTTTTTTTACTAAATATACAGCATCCTTATTAAAAAATATGAATAAAAATTGCTTACCAATAACCTTATCACATTAAGGAGTCTTTACTAATCAAAATGATTACTTTATTGGAATTTTTATTTTCCTTAGAGAGAGGTAGGTAAAGCAAATTCCATTGTGCATGTAAAATGGAATTCAAGATCATTTGGTTAAATTTCCAGACCCAATAAAATTACACAAAACTAGCTTAATGAGCCATTTGAAGTTTCTGAAAAAAACCCTAAACAGCAAAGCCACTGAACTAAGTATTAAATGAGGTAATATCAGAAAACATTTTCTGATATTATTTATATACTTCGATTAAAAGGGTTTTTTACTAGGGTATTTTGTGGTGGTATTGATTGCAGAAGGAATTTTTAGAAGTAATTCAATCTAGTTTTTCTCTGCTAGGCAGCCTTAATTTTGCTTGGAGCTAATGGAAAAGCTTATATAGAGCCAACTTCCTGAAGAAGAACATTTAATTCTAAAAGGTTCTGGAAGCAAAAGTGTCAATGAGTCCTATGCAACATTCTGTCATCACAAAAATAATCAGATGGTAGCAGCAATAATTTTTAAAATATATTCTGTAAGTACCTGAATCGGATGATATCTTTTCCTGTATTTGTCAAATACTATCTTACCATTTTTTATTTATTTTAGTATTATAGTGAATTGGATTATGAGATTAGGCTTTCCAAAAGGTTTTGAGTGTGCTAAACCTCAAAATTTTGAAGAGCAACTGTGAAAAGAACTGCATGTTTTACAGTTACTTTTTCACTACTTCCTTCTTTAGAGGGAATTAGCTTTCTTTTTCTTTTCTTGTCTCTCCTTAATGATGACATCTGAGTCATGTCCCCATCTTGCTACCTTCACTATTTCCTAAAATGATAATATATTTGACCAAAGAATGCGTTCACTTCATAATGGAGGAGAATGGAAGACAAAACCCACTTTAGCTAATGGAAATAATTTGACTTTGGTTTTTTGTTTGTTTGTTTGTTTGTTTGTTTTTTATATTATTTTAATATTTCTGGCCTTTAACTTATTTAAACCTTAAAATGCTTATTTCAAGTATGGTGGTTTTGTGAAGAGTGCATGTGTCCTTCAAAATTAAAACGGTGTATACTGTCATGGTGGCATAGTATTTGGGAGGCAATTTCATAAAATATCTTAGTTATTCATTGCCTGCAAAATGAGGACTGATAAAAGGTAACTGGAATAGCTGTAAAAATTTCTAAATTTCTTTCTTTTTCTCTCACCTGAAAGTGGGATCAAAATGCAAACCAGGTAAAAGTTTTTGAAGCTTCAGCAATGATGAATTCTTACTTCTCACTATTATTATCTTTTAACACCTTTTCTGACTCTTTGAATGTGTTCTTGATAATACAAAAATGGACTGCTGGCGGGGGAAAAAAAGCTGTGTGCAGTCTTCACAGCTGGTGCAGTGTATCATTGTGCCTTGCTGTCATCTGCCCACATTTAATTAATACACATCTGGTTCATTCTTGTATTTACACAAGCCACAAAATAAAATGCATAAGTTTGATTTTTTTTAATCTGTGACAACATGCTTCCTCTCTCACTTCAAAAATTATTGCTGTGAATATTAAAAAAAAAACCCACACTGAAATGTAGAGCTCTGTTAAAGAAATAAAATACATGGTTTCACGGTATAAATATGTAAACACATCAGCTGTTTTAAAAGTTCTACTGTTCTGGAAGGTACTTTATGATATTTTAGCAGATAAAAACCCAAATGTATTATCTGAATAATTATTTTAACATGATTTGTGACATTTCACAAGTAAATTTATTTCTCTTCAGAGGCATGGAAGATGTGTGCATATTTTGATTTCTGGTCAGTGAGGAGCATGAAATCTGACACAATGGATTTATACTTATGTTAATGGCTAGTCACTTGCTCTATTTCTGTATTTATCTTCTCAATGGGTGGGTGGATACAAGCAAAAAATATTAATAATATAACATTTATCTAGGAAAATGCTAAGTTACCTCTACATCACCCTGGTGGCTACACAGATATGTGTGATAGACTCTATTCCTTATAATTTTGTTGAAGCTGTATTGCAAGAATGCCTATTTCTCATGCACGTGTATATAGTACTTTCCAGCACAAGTTCAGTCTTGATAGCTCTGTGCCAATAATTTAAATTTATAAGTGTTGCCAAGAATCATGGTGTTCAGTAACAAAAAATATCTTTTTATGTTTCTCATGGTTTCCCCCTGGAAGAAATCACGGAATTTGTCATACAAAGGATTCTCTAGTAACTGAGTTGTTTATCGCCCTAGCGTTAATCCACACTTAATTAATTAAAGCTTGAAGTATAATATATTAATGCTTACTAAACTATTTTCAATATTATTGAAAGTTTGATCTTTAGAAATATGAGTGGTTTTTGATTTTTTTTTTTTTTTTTGCTGTTGTTGGGCTTTTTGTTTGGTTAATTTTGAATAATAATATTTCAGGACAAGTTTTGATACATTTTTCCTGAGATTTGTAAAACCAGTTTGAAGTGGCAATGAATATTTGAGGCAGTATTTGTTTCAAAATGAGTAGAATATTTGTTTCAAAATGCTACAGAACTCATGTATTTCTTGATCTTTCCTATATCACAAATGAATTAGCAGAACCATTACTACACCAGGAGCATAGCTCTTCCTTCTGGTGTCATTGCTAGGAATTTATCATTAATTCAATATTTATCAAAACCAATCCATATATGACCGCATTTTATTAGGGGAAATTAGAATAATTATTTGCATAATGCGCATAACAAGATAAGTAGTTGGGGAACAGTGAACTCAAACTCTGTCTTTCGTAGATTTAAAAGTAATTGAAGTTTGCATCTGGTTCTTAAGGGTGGATATTGTGAAATTAAGAGAGAAATGAGGAGAAAAGAAAATGTTTGTTTTCTCCTTCAATAAAATGTGAGAAGACAATAAAAAGTGGTAATGATGTTAGCAATTCCCAACAAACTTCAACACACATGCTAAGCTTCCAAGATTTAACACGATCTTGCTGTCTACATATGTAGACATAGGAAATAAAAAACAAAATTGCGTGGACAGCTCAAAATTATCTAGAGTGGGACAAATATAAGTACTAATGGTATAACACTGTGTTGTGCCAAAAGCATACAGAGTGATGCTACCTGAGTATTAACCATCTTAAAAAACCCCACAGACATCGAAGTACTAAGCAAAAAAGTTGGGGGAAACATAAAGGACACCTTCCATTTTTTTGTTGTTTTTTGTATTTTCATTTTCAGCATGGTCTGCCATTGAGATAAAATATATTTGCTGCTAAGGAAGGCAAGGAGAGTGTGAATTATGAAACAGATAAGAGGCTACAAAATCAAAGCATCGCAAATCAAAGAGCTGCCAAATAGCAAGCAGCTTCCCCTGAGAGCAAGAATTACAATCAAGTGCAGTTTGTATAATCTTTGGTGCAGAAAGCTGTTGTATTTGGGAAAAAAGGTGAATATTTCCTAAAAGATTTTTTTTGAAATGGTGGAAATTTGGGTTTTGGGGGTTTTTTTATGCTGATTTCTTCAGATGTGAAGGAAGTAAAATTGACAGGAATTTTTTGCCCTCCTTAAGGCTTTTAAACAAGTATGAACCACTCCATAGCAAGATGAATGCATATAATATAAAAAAATCCCGAATAATCTGAGTGTATACTACCTATCAAATTAATACTTTGCTGTGTAAAAGTTTCCAGTTGCAGACATCTAATTATTAAAATTTAATAAGGTTTCCATGTCTTAATAAGTAACCCATGTACAAAATTAACCCCTACACAAATAATGTTCATAAAGCTACATGAGCATGCTGTTTTTAATATTAAGGATTTGGTTTTTCATTTGGAAGTTAAGGTGGTATGTTAATAAAGCTATCCATATCATGGGTTTGACATGGTATTTGTTCAACACTCTAGTATTTCTCTTAATTATTACTATATAGTAGTAACTTGTGGTGTACACAATTATGGCCAGCATTTAACTTTTAATAACTGAAACCCAGACTGTTACTGGGATTTGAGAAGGTATCAAAGTCCATTAAAGATATCTGAAAACCTATTGGTCAAGGCTACACTCTAAGACAAAAAAGCCTCTTGTATGAGTGTTCTGTCAGTTCTTCTGGACCACACGACCTGGAATTTTTATGTAATCCTGTAGCAATCTTATGTATTGAATTGTACTTAGTCAATCAATTTCAGTCTTCCAACATGAGTTCAAGTCTCTCAGGATTTGTCAGATTCTTTATGCAGTCTCCTGACTTTGTTTACCAGTTACACTTCATTTGTCTGTCTTAGAAAAGACAATTATATTCCACATTAGGTTGCATTCTGCTACCTCTTTGTCTTCCTTGATACCTCTGTATCTCCTCAGTCTTATAATTCTTTGTCATTTTTTTTCCCAAATTGAAACAGTTCCCTGAAGTTAGGAAAATGACCCACTATCGAGGTTAACCAGCTTTATTTCTTTGCCTCCTAGCATGAACAAGAAAAAAATCCCCAGAAGTGGATTGGCCCCTTCTTTTCAAATGCTGGACTTCGGCCCCTTCTTTTCAAATATTTTCCATGTCCATTTTTCCATAATACCTCTGGAGAAATTGGGCTTTGTTAAAAAATATATAAGTGCATGTGTATCACTTTCTTATGTTTTGGCAGGGATTTAGAATAACACTTTTCCTGATTTAAATTGAAAAAGTAAAGATTCAGTTTGATGATTCACAGAAAGAAAAGAAATCTGCAGTTTTCCAGCTTTGATTCACAGGAATCCAAGTATTTTCTTGAGATTTGAATATTATATTCTATGCTAGAATGCATAGAAACATGTGGAAATAGTTTTTGATCTTCATGTAAAATGAAATTCATTAATATAAATTTATTTGAAAAATAATGCACAGAATTCTCTCCTTCATTTACGCCCGTATTATACTCCAAAAGACCTTTTTTTCAGAAGATTTTGAAGTGTTTAAATTAAAGGGAATTTCATTTAATCTCCTCCTTTCTTAAGTATTTCAGATGTGACTTTTAAATTATAATCTACATTATAAAACACATGTTCAAAAATTACTGGTTTTCAGTGATTGACTGTCTTAATTTTCTGTCTTGAAGTAAGTGGATAAATAAGATATTTTTATACTAAAAAATTCTGTCCAGCAGCGAATCTTCTACTTGACAGATTTACTAAGTTACTATATGTTATCTCTTGATAATGAGTATTGATGACTCAGATTTCCAGTATACTATTTTTTTAAAATTATCTTCATTTATATAAGATCTGTGACCGGTGAGGGTAAGGAATAGAAGAGGAGGAAAGCATGAGTATGATTTGCTAGGAATGCTACACATACATGAATAAAGTGTATATGATTATATGATTAGATGTAAAAAGATATAAGTACATGTATTATCATAGTGATTGTGTGTATGCATACATACACACTATATCAATCACAAGCATAAAGTTCCTTTGGCTTCTTTCCTAATCACTGGAATGCAATTTAACATTATTCATCTCACTATTAGCTTAGTCTAGGTTATTCGTAATCTGAAATTCAGTAGTTTCACAAACCCAGCCCTTCTTCTTTGAAGATCAAGGCAATAGTTCAATCTATGAAATTTTTCCTTTTGTTTTAGTATAGAATTACATACTTTTTTTTTGTGGTTTTGTGGTTTGTTCCATCATGAAGACTCTTGGTGGTCCTTATGTGACTTGCTAGTTCTTTCATATTTCAGAGAAAACAATATGAAATTTTCTTGCTAGAGCTTTGAAAACTTAAAGTGATGTCACCAGCAACTGGCTCAGCATCATTTTAAGGAACCAAAAGCCTCTTGAACTATTAGAATAATGTTATTCTGATGAAAACATCTCTTGCTTGCTCTTTAGTTCTTAAGTTACCACTAAAGACGAGTCCTAGAAGATTACTCTGAATCAATTCACATTTGAATAAGCCACTATGCACTGGTAGAATGAAAGACCATTAGTGGAAAATGTGTAAACAGGTAAATATGGCTATATTTATGTATAGTAAATATAGCCTCCTGGGCTCACCTGGGACGCACAGGACAAAGTCTGCTCTAACTGGGTGTATGCTTGGGGATCCTGTGTTGTGTTCTGCTCTCACCTCTTCTGCCAGCATTGCCCACTTCTTTGCTCTGTGGAAATTACCCTTTATCCAGGCAGCCTGACAATAGAAATGTTAACTTTGGAGAACAGTTGTATTATTAAAAACAAACAAACAAACAAACAAAAACTCAACCAAACAAAAACTAAACAAAAAAAGCCCCAAAGAAAATTTATCTATACCTGTTTTTTTCGTTCTTTAGCCTGTATGCCTAATTTGCCCTGTGTCCCATGTGAAGCCATTTCTTATATCTCTATCTCACCAAAGGTAACCTGCCACTCTCAGTTCACCACAATGCTAGTAATGCTAATCCTTCAGGAATAAGTTTCTCTCTGAATTCCTTCCAAACCATGTCCTCAAGCAGTCATTGTTCTTTTCATCCTCTATTACCTTAACTCCCTCTTGAACTCCTAGCTCTTTTCAATCTGCTGCTGTATTGTGGTCGCAACTCTCTCCTTCAGGTATGATCAGTCTGAAATAGACACTAAATATCTCTTTTAACCATTATCTGTACTCCTGTCGATTTTCACAGGTAAATCTCTTATCTTCTGAAGGAAAAAAAAGAAAGCCTTTCCTTAGCTCCTGCTGAACTGTAACTCCTATACATGTGGATCCCCTCCCCCTGCTTCCTTCACCTCTCCCCTTTTGTAATTGATACTTTTACAGTTTCCATGAGTTTCCTTGTCTTTGATTTCCATTTAACTGAAATAAACTGTGATTAAAATGTTAGATCAGATTATGCCATGCAGTTTAATCAATAGTGAACTTAAAATACAATTAAATATTAGTTTAAAAGGTATTTAGTTTGAATGCCAGCTACCAAAACAAGTTTTAAGTAACGAGATATGCTGATTAGATAATATTTTGACTACGAAAATGCTCCCAAGTTTTGTATTCAACTAAAGACCATCTGTGAATTTATACCAGTTAAACAAAATATAATGATAGAAGTGAGTCCAAAGTTTGTAGTCCTAAATAAAACCATGATTTAAAAAGTTGCACTTTTTCATCATTTTCGGTACTAAAATATTGAATAAATACTGACAAGTTCACTCTTCAGCTATGCATAACCTGTTATTTTTTTGTAAAATAATCAAAAATCCTTCTGTCAAAATAGTTTACAAATGTGAGCATTTCTATTGACTTCAGTATAAATGCCTGCAAGACTATCAATCTGAAAGACTTTTTATTATTAAAGACAAGTAAAAAGAAGAAAGAAAAATGGCACCACAACACTTGCTTTTTCTTTTGGCAGAATTCACTACTGGTAGTTTTTTTGTTTACCTGGGGAAAAGCCTCAGGCTCTGAAAATAATTGGAGATAAATTATTATTGCATTAACAAGTGCATACAAAACCAGAAGAGGTGTGAACATCAATTCTGGTTTATTCTGAGTATGTGTTAGTAACAGTAAAATGTCTTTCACAGCCTTTAAATTTTGCTAAGTAATTCTACTGCATCCATAAAAACTGGGAAGTTGATTTTAGACAGAATTAATACAAAATAAAACAAGCAAAATTACAAAACAATTATCCACTACCAGCTAAATTTCACTGTAAGCTTATGATGATTTTTTGAAATTTGCAAAGGAAAATAGTTAATTATGAATCACTTCATAGTCTGATTCAAGTCTGATTTTATTTGATGCCTCTACTTTGGAAGATGTGTTTCACAGTAACAGAAATGTTTGCATTTTTTAGTCATGAAGCAAATTTCTAGCAATCACTAGAGAAGAGAAACTAGAGTTTCCCTCCCCTGTGTTTTACAGTGCAAATCACAGACTAGAAATCCGACATTTGTTAAACTAGGTTCGCTTCTTTTTCTTTTTTATAAAATAAGAGAGCTAACATAACTTGTCTTACTGAAAACCAAAATTTGTCTTAGAAAACAAAATTTTCTAGCCTTCTAACTGCTTCCAAACCACTAGACTCTTTGTTTTTAAAATTAATAGATTTTTAAAAAAAGTCTCTGAAGTCTGGCCTCTGAAAAAATATTGTTGGCCCTAATTGATGCATAGATGAAGCATACATCATGATGACTGCAGAATATTAATTCTGAAAGAATTCTTTTTTTCCTTTTTACACATTTCACAGCAAATTAGTTCAGACCTTGTACCTGCTCTGTCCACTTGTCACCTTTTTAGGAAATAATTTTTATGGGACATTTTAAGTAGTTTATCAAAAACCCAGCATATATAGACTATCTTTACATATGTCTGAACTGAAGTTAAAAAAGATACATTAAAAAAGAAATTGGTTACAATCTGTTGTGAAGGTTTGTTTAAATTGCTTCAGCAGTCTCGCAGATCTTATATTCCACCTCATCTCAGAACAGTCAATTGCCTTCTTCTATAAGGGAGCTGGGCATTTCAGTCTTGTGTCCAGTTCTCTGAAGTGTGGCCCTTTCAATGTACCACTGTTCCAGAATTTAATTTATTAAGAAGTTATATAAATTATTTTTAAAAATACATTTACTTATACTGTAAGAAAACCTGACATACCTACCCACTACTACGCCGTGGAACACGGTGTTTTCTGTCCTACAATGAAACAACAATACTTCTAAAAATACTTTATAATGACTAAAATTTATCACAGTGAGTATTGCAAGTATGAGAGATACCTGAACTGCAAAGTTTCTTCATCATAAACAAAATGCCACTAACTTCAAGGGGAAACCCTGTAGTGTTATCCTTGTGACCTATGAACTAGTAAGCTAAAGAGGAATAATTTATACTAGGTAATAGTAGCTATTTTTCTCCAGCAGATTTATACTGCAGTTGTTGAGTAAAAGGTCAAGTCCTCTAGTGTTCTTTTCTAAAGGAGAAAAAAGTCCTCACATTCTTTCAACAAAATCCATATTAAATGTTCTGAAAAAAAAAACTTGATAAAGTGTTTGTAAAATAAACAAATAGTCTGAAAAAAAGAAATGCCAGTTCAAGGAAGAAATCATATTTTTTCTCAACTGAGACTGGTGTATGGTACAGCACATGAAATAGTTTAGGGTTCATGACAAATTAAGTCTATCACATGTGCTGGAGAGTCTTTCCCAGTGGAATGATTTTATGTGTGACTAGTATTTAATATGTATCTGGTTTAATCCTTACGAAACATTATTTTTGTTATTTTTCTTTTTTTAACTCAGAAATTGGAACACATCCTACTAGAAAAGAAAATTTCAGCATTCTAAATAATATTATAATTCAACTATTTTCTGGTTGGGAAATCCTAGAGAGATATATTAGAAAATCTCAGTGTTTTATTTCCTTGATAGAATGGACTTTTCTTTCAACTTTTTTTTTTCTTTTATAATTTCTTGTAAGTCACTGTAAAAATAATTCTATGACTCTTGATTATCTGAGCCGTAGATGTCTTGTCTGTGGTCTGGAAGTTCAAGGCAAGTCTTTTAGCAGGGATTATGCATAAGTCATCATGTCCTTATTGATGTACATATTTGTCTGGTAAAAGTAATTTCTTTGCATTTCAGGGATGGTCAGAAGAAATCTTACTTTGCTATACATGGTTTTTCATGGCCAGACTTTGATAAATTCAGTATCATTCAAACTGATGCTGATTATTTCACTATGCAGAATGCAGCTTATTATCTTCTCTGACTTAAATACATGAGAACCTGACATTTTGTACTGGACACAAAGAGCTTCTGTGCCCTTTAGCATGATAGAAGCCCAAAACATTCAAAACAACTTCTAAATAAAACTTAAAAACTACTACTGCAAAAATACTGCATATTTTTGAAGAACATGGAACCTGAGCTTTAGTAATGGACTCTATTAATTTCCAAAATGCTTGCTATTAAACATGTACACAAAGTGCTTTTGCACAACATTGCACCTGTTTCTGCGAACATGTACTTTCTACGCAAAATCTCATCAAAACTGTCAATGTGCATATTTTCTTACCTGTTCCTAGACCTTAATCTGCCATCTGCATTCTAGCAACATCATCTGGGCCAAGGTCCACGAGAATCCACTTGAAAATAGTGTTGATAAAACACCTCAACCTGATAGTCTTATAATTGTTGTATTGACTTGGAAGAATCAACATTCAGGCTGTAATACACATTTTTTGTGTCAGGAAACCCACACTTCATATCCACATTGTAGTCAAACTGGGCCTAATTGCAATAGTTTTGATCAGTTTTCATGGATATACAGAAACATACTCATCGTATCTTGTCGCTGCTGTTGAAAAAACTACTTAACTGCTAATCAAAACTCATATAGGGACTTATCAGGAAGACAGTTGTGAGGTAGCCTAGAAAAGTCTTCAGAATATGTCATCATTGCAAGGACTGTGCAGCAGTTCTGGGAACAATTTGCATGAGGCAGAAAATCGCAGCATACCTTTTGAACATATGTGCTGTAGAATATCCATTTTTGAGAAGGTAGATGAACTTGATAAGGTTACCTTTTAGGAAATTGTATTAGCATTTCTTATTGTACTGTTGTCCTTGTACTGTTTTGTTTTCTTCTTTTATGAGGGATGACAATATGAATTTTAGTTTACATGGCTGATAGTTAAGGGGTAATTATTTAATTACATTAATTAGAGTCTTCTTTAAATCTCATCCCTTATTAAACCTGTCACCTTTCTCAGAAAACAAATTTTCTTCATAAATCAATTCTGCATACCTTGTGGCAATGCTTATTGTCTGAAAGACAGATGGTCTTATAGTTAAAGGAATCACATTTTTGTAGAGTAATTAATGATATAGCAGTTCAGCAGTTCCTCTTAGAGCTTTCATGTTGCTTGGTGATTTTGAACTAAGAGGTTATTTTTAAACTGAAATCTGTTTTTCATGAGAAACAATATTAAAAAAGAATAAAGAAACCTGGTGTATGTTAGCATTAACCTGTTTTACTAGAAAAAGCTGTTAGATGATAAATGTTCTTTATAAGAATGACCTTGATTTTCATCTATCACAAAGTTTACTTCCTGTTAAACAAAATTACAAGTGTTATAGTAGTGTGATCAGATATTTTCTGTGTTTTCTTAGATATTCTTTATATATTTTATTAGAACTTCATGAAGAATCAACATAAAATAAAGCAGTTTTAACTTAGGGTCTTATACATATGTTGCTTTCTTGCTCATTATACTGTATTCTATAAGAACAACAATTGGCCACTTTGAGTAGACTTTGAACAGAAATTTCAAAATCCAGTTTTTATATTTAAACTAAAATAGTGAATAATAAAATTTAAATGGTTTTGTCAAATAAAATGCACAGAAATTGGCATTGAAATACTAGAATGGCATTTTGCTCAATTAAGCATAAAGCAATGCATTAACTG
The DNA here is from genome assembly GCF_901933205.1 of Camarhynchus parvulus. Lineage (NCBI taxonomy): Eukaryota > Metazoa > Chordata > Aves > Passeriformes > Thraupidae > Camarhynchus > Camarhynchus parvulus. Next base: position 40,583,326 of record NC_044601.1, read on the forward strand.
ACCATGTAGTTGATTTTTTATCAATGTCAGTTAGAAAGCAGAGCAAAAAAGTAAATAAAATTTTGAGATAATGTGATCCCTCTTCAAATACAACTACAAAAACAACAACAAAAAAGCCACCATTTCAAGAATTAACCTTGGTAGATTCCTTATCTACTGATAGGTTTCAGAAGTCAAGTTTTCTAAGAATGTAAATTCTTGAAAATTTCCCGTTATTGTTCCCTCCAGAAACATTCTCTCTGGGTTTTTTTTTTAATCTATCTCAATTTATGGGGTTTTTACTCTTTGTTTTTTTTTTTGTCTATTTATCTTATTAATACTTTCCACATGTGAGTTCATTTTTTAAAGATTTATTGGTACTTCCTGGCTTGACCTGACTCAAGCACAGAAAACGGTAACTGTGCATTAACTTGAAAAAGAAAGTTAGAATTCCTCTGAGTGGATTACAGAGTGGTAACAAACACATATTAGTCAAAACAATTACTGCCATAGAGTACATATTTCCACATTTGCTCTGTTGTCTTTGTATGTCCTTACTCATGACAGTCATGTGAATTATTAGGATTGTCTTTCAACTCTTACTTACTCATGACTTACTAAGTGGAAATCATGGTTGGGATGACCAGCTATGATTTAATCTAGTCTGTTAAATGATTTCTACTCTCTTGCCAAAGCCAGTTAACATGGCAGGGCTACCTTTCAGGTTTAATTGTTGTTAATTACCTTTAAGGTAAAGAAGATAAAATATTTTTTTTTTTTTTCATTCAAGCCTACTTGTTATTACCTTCCCATATCTGTCAAAGAAAACTGGTTGTCATCTTTGTGTGAAAATTTTTAATTCTGATGTACCTTGTCTCATAAGAAAGGGAAAATAGCTGCATTTTACTTTGATGACTTAATGCTATAAAGCAGAATGTAGTGTATTTTTATTCGGAAATCTTTTTTCAACAATACTGCTGCCTATAAGTTTCTGTTATGTTGATAATACTTTAAATAACTTTTTCTTGTTATTTAATTATTCATTTACCTTTTCCACACAATTTGGGGTAATCAAACATAAGTAATATGAGTGGCTTGATGTGATAAACTGAAAAAATTTACATAGCAAATAAGATATTTGGGTTTTTTCCTGTATGAGCTGACATGTGGAACTATAAAACAATATATTTTACATACCTTAAGTTTTAATTAAGAATATTCCAGAAATATATTCAGTTATTTAAAATTCCTTCTTGAGCAGAATAGGGAATACTGAAGTTAAATAAGAGCAGAAGATAAAAAGAGTTTCTCATTTCAGGAATGAGAAATAAAACTGGAAATCTCAGACTGTGTTCCCTAATTTCACATTAATTTTACAGAGCTAAACTCTCAAATTAGGTGTCTTCTACCTTCCCGGTTTTCTACAGATTCAAATTTTCCCACTGCGTAGCTTTCAAGACTTATGACAATGTATAAAAGCATGTTACTTCACCAAACGCTTTCAGAGCTTTGAAACCTTGAAGCTTTCAATCACTTTCAGCTTTTGGTTCTGTGATGGAATTTCATATCAGTCTTTTTTCTTTAGATGTGTTCATCATTCAGTTTTGATTTTTAATTTAAAATATTGTACAACTGGATTGTATTTGAGATAAAATTTGGTAGATGCTAAGCAAAGCTCAAATCATATATTGGAAGCTGAACAAGCATACTTCTACAAATACATGTGGAACCATGTGGATAAAATTACATACATGTATGTTGATATATTTATATAAAAACAAGTGTATAGATAAATTTTAATTTCAGACAAACTCCCAGGTTTTGGTTTTGTCTGTTATAGCACTGGAATCAGTCACAAAGAACAGTTAAATCTACTACTCTGTATTTCCATTCCCCTCTACTTCCCAACAAAAGTGTGCTTCAGTAAGATAAACTTACTGCGCGGAAACTAAGGTAGAATTAGGAATGAGTAACCAGGACAGAAATCAACAAAGACCAACACCTTTTTTCAGCAGCAACCTACTCCTAGGGGGGATGTAAACAAACTGTGGAACTACAGTCCCTGGAAAGAGAATAATAGCAACAATTACTCACTAGAAGATATATCATTAAAGTAACATTGCTGTTTCTTATTTTCTTCAAGGAAAGTCTTTTCTGAATGTGGTATTCTACCAGTATGAGAAAATATACAATATAAATGGAGTTAGCAAAAAGTTTAATTTCCATAAAATAGTTGAAAAAAAACAAACAAGGAGATTGTAATTTATTTTCATAGATACTTTGAACCAATTCTGCAGTCAGCATAAAAAGGCATCATAAAATTTATTTAAAAGGATGTGTTTTTTATGGTTTACATTACCATGCAAAAGGTCTTTTCTTTCTTTTTCATTTGTATGTCATCTCCATTTCACCTCTGAATGAAGGTGTTTGCAGTGACTTCATGGGCTATGGTTCCTGAAGTTTTCTAGGCTTCAGTTCTGCTATTCAAGGAATCAACAAGAGTTTTATTCAGCTGTCCTCAACTGAAACAGAAGGTATGCATCATAGTATCACTGGGCAGGTTAGTTAATTTAGGCAGGTTAGGCATTTCTTTCAGTGGCACCATAGATGAAGCAGCTCATCCTTTTCTCAGTTTTTTTGTTTAGTTCACCATACAGCCCAATAAAGAGCACACCCACAAGATTATTTCTGTATCAAGAAATCTGCCAACAGTCAAAAAAAAGTAAGAAGGTCTACTGCTGGGACTGATATTAGGAATCATAGCACAAAGAGACAATAAATGCAATAATATTTTTAGTAAATATATGGTAACAATAAACCTATGTTAAGTATTGTTAGCCCATTAGGCCAAATGCATCATATTTTGCCTTTTTTTTTACATGCACTTTATTTTTAAAAAGTCATAGTCAAGTATTTGATGAAAAATATACCATAAATATACTTTTCTACTACTTATGTGTATGTACAGCTTTGAGATCTAAAGTATAGTTTAGAATAGACAATAGAAAAGGAATGGATATTGTAGCACAGGCTTCATGGTTTTCATAAACCTATTTGTCAAAGAGAAAAATAATGAAGTCCTCTCTTCTCATCTACCATCTCTATGTATGAGAATGTATTGTGGTTAACAGAGAAGCATCCTGTGAGGCAGAAGTAAACAGTCATTACAATCTTATATTTAAAATATGTCACAGCAGAAGCTGTGATGAATAATAAATCAAGTAATGTTCCTGTGTGAGCAGTGTTATGAAACAGCTCAGTCATTTAATTAAGTGTTTGCTTTGATTGCATAATGAATACCCGATCTGCTGTATGGGTGTATTCTGTTAAATAGATCATGGGTGTAGACTGGTGAAGCTTAGGGGAGTTTCCACTTTGCAGTTCTAAGTTGAAGCATGTCTACATTATTGAAAGTAGATATTTTCATTTTTAGTGTAAAAGTAATCATTGAAGTGATATTCAGTTGTAATTTTTATTATTCTTCAGCTTCTGCTTTTCTAGCATGAAGGGTCTACATGCTGTTCTTTATAATTACACAAAACAAAAAATTCAGACAAATATTCACGTTTTCATCTACAAAAAATGCTGAAAAAGATCTTAGTAATCAAATGCACTGCAGGTGAAAAACAAATACAATTGCATTTGAATAGGCTACAATAGAGTTGTACTGCCAAGACAACAGGAAGTAACTGGAAAAACATGTGATAGTACTAATAAAAGACTTGGTAATTTATGTAGAATACACCATTCTGCCATCTTTGCAAAGATCTATACTAAAACTGACAGTAGGTAGCAAGATAAAACTTTCTCTCACATGCATTCCCTGAAATAAAATCCTGTTTTGATTTCATATGGTTTGGAACCAGTGAATGACACTACATATTCCTGGGGTGTGGGGTGGAAGGAATTTTCTCCAAGTGTAATAACAAACCCAAGAACATTTTCTTTAATAATATGTTCATTTGTAGAAATCTTTTTGTCTTTTTTTTTCTATCACAATATGTAGAGAAGGCATATAGTGTAAATCACATGTAAATTGATTAAGAAGAAATCCACATACTTAAAAACATGTATTCCTTTAAAGGTTATGTTGGAAGTTTTCTTAACAGGCAGGGTTGTCTGTGAACATCCAGAGTTCACTTGATTCTCTCCAAATTGTTTTATTTTCACATATATAAGAGGGACAGAATCCTCTTGACATCCTCATGGGTATAAATCAGAGGCAGGTTTTGGAGAAAGGGGGATTAAGGCACATCTATCTTGGCAGTGTAGCATGTAACAGAACTTTAATCAACATCCACTTTTTACTCTTCAGAGGAGCATATACAGGTCACCTGCCTGCCCTGAGATGTGTTAAAATGACATCTGATCACCTTGACTTGTTCAGATTATGGTATCTTGGGACCAGAAGCATCCATTCCTTTGCCTGTCTCCAGAACAGAAACATATTTTCATTGAATAATAAAAGAGGTAATAGAAGTAGAAGCTTTTTTTTTTGCAAGAATATCTCATTAATTTCTATCATGTACATAAAGAAGAACATTAATGTGATTTGGTGGGTAAAACAAATAAACTTTTGCTTAAATCATTAATTTGGTTTTTACGAAAATTTCAATATGTAATTCTATTATTTTTGGAGAGAAAAATAATATGATTGTACTTGGTGTTCTTTATGAATATTCATCCACAGACGTAGCAGACACAGAGATAAATCATTTTAAATTGGAATAAGACAAATTTATTAATGCACTTTTTAGGAATTCTATGTTTTTAATGTTATGTATCCATTCTAAGGTGGCTGATCTCCATATTTCTATTGCAGGATATTTCTGCTTTATGATGCCACATTTTGGGGATATGATGTAGTGCAAGTTAAAGTCTTAAGTTTTGACATAATTCATATATGTATTTTCATAATGATGGGTTTGAAAGAAAGCATATCTGTTCACTTATTGAAATAGGCTTCATTTATAAAATCGAAAACCATAAACAGGATAGGCATATAGCTTGAAGCTGAAGAGAGGATAGAGCTGGCTCTTAGGCTAAATATTTGTTGTGCAGGCCAACATTTCACTGAAGCCAACTATAAATAGATGTGTTTAAAGAAAAATTAAATCAGATTGTTACTCAAATTCAAGATGGCTATATATTTCCACAAAATATTAAAGAATTAGGCAAAAGGGGGAGCCAATAGAAATTCTTTGAATTAATGCTTAGTGCCTGTGGGCCACTGATGAGATGATTTCCCATATGTGTAAAAAATACAGTCAGAAGATAACTCAGTATTTCATTCATTAACTATTAATAGAACTCTGTTATTAATCAAACCAAATGTGTTGAGGAAACTTTAACTGAAGATAACTTCAACGAGGCCATTGCTTTCCAAGTTCAGATTGCTTTTTACCGTTTAACCAAAGCAAAAGCTTTTTCAAGATTAAGCCATGGTTGATCAAATAGGTTGAATGCCACCGGCTGTCTGTTAACATTATCCTTCAAAAGTCACTGCAGTGAAGGTTCTGCAACTCTTTTCTAATAGGAAATAAATCTAATAAGAAACAAATCATAATTTCCAGTGAATTACTCAACCTCTCTTTAAGAGTTTCTACATTTGTTACCTTTTTGCTATTTGTTTCTTACAGAGAATAAGAAATTGCTGATCTGCTTGGTCTTCTCTGGGAAGGTTAATGTCAATAGAGTATGTGCTGTCTAGTAAAATTGTGTTTCATTATTAAATTTATATATGCTCATAATTTCAGTAATTTAGGACAAAGCTAAGACATATTTTACTCTTGACTTGATTGGCATTAATGTCAGGTCCTGAAGTAAACAGGTTTAACTTTAAATTTATGTAAAACTCTGCTGAATAGACACATAGGCGCTAGCTGTTCTTGCATTTATCTGCAAAATAATAGTTGTTCTGCAGCTGAAAAAAATCCTATTTGTATTTATTAGTTTCTGGGTTTAGAAGAGTTAAACATCATAAAGAATTGGCTTATTTTAAAATTATGAGCAATTTACAGACCTTAATAAATATTTAGGTCTCTATTTAAATTTGTCATAAAAATACTCAAGTAAATAAGCAGAATAAATGGTGTAGCATAAATTAGATGCTAAAATTATTCCATGTTCAGTCATTAAAATGACACTGATGGATTATATGTATATATACACATATGCAGACATTTTTAATACTATGCATGTTTTTATTACTTGATTTTGATAATCTGCTATTTTATTATATGCAAAACTCTTGCTACTTACTCAACTTGAAACACACACTACCAACATGAATAAGTGATTTTATGTCATTTGGCATTATATTTTTAATTAGCAAAATCTATCTATTTCCCCATGTAGTTTTATTATTATAATTACAAATATTATCTGTGAAAGTTCAGAAAATCTTTACTTTTATTAGACCTTGAACAGCATTTTTGCTATGGGAAATCAAAATTCAGGTTACTCCCACCTGGAGCAAAAGCAAACCCAGCTTAGAAGTGACCAGGGCATTAATGACTAGATTGTCTCATGCCCACAATATTTGGCTTTGACTACAATAATGCTGTGAAACTGCAAAATATTTTTTTTTTAGTTTACTAACATCAAAAATCCTTCTTCTGATAAATATTACTTTGACACTGATCATATGGAAGAAGATAATTTATCTAAATTCTTGACTAACAATACTTAGTATCACATGAATTCTGATCCTATGTCTGCCATTTATATGATAGGTAACTGGTGGGTCACTGCAGTTTTCTCTTTCTCTTCCTTGTGTTCTATTTTTTCTAGTTTAAGAGTCAACGTCCCTTAACAATTAGTTAGTGATTACTGATTTGAGACCTTTGCTAGAATCCTTCGGGGCTGCATAAGGATTCATAACTCCATCAGAACTACATCAGAAATTAACTCCATCAGAAATACAGCTTTACATCTCTAGTATAGAAAATTTCATCTTTGTTGCAAGAATTTTCAAGCAGGAAGATTTTATAAAATGTAAAAAATCAAAAGAAGTCTTTTTCATTTCATACTATCTTTCTTATAATCTGCTTAGTGGTACATCTTATTCCTTTTTTGAGTCCTCACTCAAGGAGACAGAGGTTAAAGTTGTTTGCAACTGTTGGCTCACCTTTTGCTTTTAGAAAGCAATGTATTTTGTATTCTGTTTTAACAATATGACTGCACAGCAAAGAAAAATTCTTACTAACTCTGAAGCAGATACAGACTTCCAGATAAAAACAAAGGATATTATGTTACATCTTCATCAGGTATGAAGGAGTGTGGTCACATAGGAAAGTCTCCTGCAATTCACGTGCAGCGGCTTTTCATGTGCTAGCCAGCAGCTCACATATGGGCTTCATTATCATCCATTACCCATACCAAGACATACAAACCAATTATTTACGACAGGTGAGATGGAATGATTCTCATCACGTGTGTACTCCATGCAAGAACAAAATCTCATAATTGCAATGCCTAAAAATACATTAATTGTAATTTAACAATCTGCACTTTATGAGCAGTAAGAATGGCTGCTAAGTGAAGGTAACGTAGGAGCAAATAGTGGCAGAAGGATGCCTGTAAGGTCAAGGGCAGAGTTCTACAACAGCCAAATGCAGAGCAAAGCAGGACTGGTGACAATTTGGTACCAATCAGTTCTGTAGAGACAGAATAGATCCAATGTCAAGCCTCAAAATAGTTCAGCTGTCTGTGTCAATTCAGGCTGACAGAGCACATGATCAGGCACACCTTCAATATAGCTCAGGCAAGTCCCAAGGATAATGGTCTGAGCTTGAGAGCAGCTCCTGCAGTGAGTAAGCACATCCTGCCTCTTTCACACATAATTTCTGAGCAGCAAGAGTCCAGCGTAGAGTGCTGCACTGTATCAGAGGTGTCTAGATGAATACTCAATTTAACTGCCTAAAATATTCCTGACAATTGGCTTTCCCAATCCCAGACTCTTTTTGCTGTGGTTTTAAACAGAACTGTCTTGTCAAAATTAAAGAGAACTCAGGCAAAATAATACTTAATTAGATAGGTAGCTATCTAAAAAATATTTTAAATTGTGTATTTTATAGCCAAGCCTCACTTCTCATATGTGGCATTTCCAAGAATCTCAGTAATCTTGTTTTTCCAGTAAAAACCTTGTACATGGTCTGTAAATGAAAGGAAGACAGAAGAGAGAGAGAGGATGATGAAGATACTGAAAGAAATTCAAGCAATTGTAACAACATATCTAAAATTTGTGTGCAATGAATATTTAGTTACTATTGACTTCAGTGAAAAGCAAACCCATTTTGTAATCTCCAAATAGGACCCTACATCTATTTTTTCTCTCTGTTCTTTTTAATCATGGATCAAAATATTTAATCTAAAATACACCCAGGGTGCTTCTTTCTAATCGTTAAATCATTTCAGTAAAATCTGTTGGTAGAAACAGAGGTTTAGAATCTTGAGCTCCTTGGAAATATGCTCGTTATTTTTATCCATAGCTGACGTGCTAGGGAAGAAGAGCAATTTTGTTTACTCCCAGGTGGTTTAAATTTGATTTGAACTCATAGTTGAGCTTAAGCTGATGAACAGGTTTTTATTGAACATGAATAAATTGAGAAATTCAGATTAGTCAGCCACTTTTTTGTCATAATTTAAATTCCAAAGAAGATGCATTTAGCAAAAATAGAGCAGAAAGTTGTGTGCAATTGATGAATTGTACCTGATGACTAGCTGACTTAATAAAATCCTTAATTAATTTACTGCTGTTCTAGGTATTTTCAGTATTGGTGTTCTTATGGAAAAGAATTTGTACAAAACAAAGTGAGAGTAACTGATATAAAATATAAAAATGAATGCATGAATGAACCCATATGCAGACCAATATACCAATATGCAATACCTTCCGGTGAACATAGACAACCGGAGAGTTCCTCACAGAGTATCCTGTAACAAATGTTATGTTCATGTATAAAAAAAAGAAAAATCTGAACTGACTAGCACAGTCTTTTGATAGCTAATATGGCCTTTTGAGCACCTTGTCAGCATTCAGTTCAACTTCAAAGGCTGAAAACCTTTCTTACAAAAAGAAGGAAAGAGTAATCCCTTTAGGAATCAAGTAGAATTACCTAAGCGTAAAAAAGTCTGCAGATGACTGTCTGTTAATTGCTAAGACAAGGCAAAATTAAAGTTAATACAAAGTTTCAGTTATGTCCTTTTATTTGTGACAAAATGCTGAGTGTTATTCTATTTCTGAAGAAACATTTTTGTGTAGATTTTTAATACATGTGTATAGATGTAAACTTGCATATATATAAATATGTATGTATGTCTATGCTCGTTTGGAAATGCTTTGAGATCAAAATATAACAATGGCTACGTAATATTACTTTAATCTGCTGAGGTGCCTACATAACAGTGGCATTTCCTTCTCATAAGAGTGACAAAGTGTATGATTCTGTCTGGAAAAAGGAGAAGACTCAAGAGGTGCCATGGTTTAAACTGGCAGGCAGCTAAACATTACACAGCTGCTCATTCACTACCCCCTTTCTCCCAGTGGGATGGGGAAGAGCACTGTTAAAAAAAAAAAATTAAAAAAATTGCAGACTGAGATCAAGACAATTTAAAAGGACAGAAAAGGAAGGGGAAATACTAATAATAGCAATGATAGGAGAAATAATAATAATAAGAAGAACAGAAACAATAATAAAACGAAGGGTGCATAGAGTAGTTGCTCACCACCTGTGCTGATGGATGCGCAGCCAGTTCCTCAGCAGCCCCCCCACCAACTTCTCCCATAGTTTATATGCTGAGCATGACACTATATGCTGTTTAATATCCCTGTGGTCTATTGGGATCATCTGTCCTGGTCATGTCTCCTCCAAGCTTTTTTGTGTTCTCCAAGTCTCTTTGTTGGAGGGCTGGTGTGAGTAGCTGGAAAGTCCTTGTCTTATAAGGACAAGGTAAGCATTATCTGTCAGCAACTCAAACACCAGTGCATTATCAACATTATTCTCATCCTAAATCTGAAATGCAGCACTATACCAGCTACTAGGAAGAAAGTTAAATCTATCCAGGCTAACACAGGAAAGACTCCCCTCATATTTAGTGGAAAGTGGTTAGATGCCAAAAGTTTGGCTTTTGGAGAATTGGTCGTTGACCATTACACTGAGTCCTGTGAAAACAGATTAAGCTGCTACTATCTTGGTTCATTAAGGGATGCAGAGCTGGGATAGATTTGTGTGTGTATGTGTGTGCGTATGTTTTTCTCTGTTAAATATATGAAAATTTTTCTGTACAGAAAAATAATTTATTCTTAAAAGAAATTTTTGCTTAATAATTTCCAAATTTCAGAAGACAACAGCCTTTCAGTTGAGGGTGTTTTCTTATGTAGATTTCCTTAAATAAATGTTTGTATTAAATTCTTATAAATATTGAGAACCTTGATAATTAACAATTGCCTATTTTATATTATCAGTGTGGTCGATTGTTCATGTGTTATTCACTTTTACAATTTCATTATGTTATATATGGAAATATTTCCCAGAAGTTGGACGAATCTTGAAATAAGATGACAAAAGTCTACAAAGCATTCACAGGAGCTTTGTAAACCCAAGAGATAACTGTGGCCCCCAATAAATTATACCATCTGTTTTCTATTTAGTTAATGCATTTATAAATTCTGCTGAATTCTTATTATTTGGTAGTAAGTAATAAATTATTACAACATTTAATTGGAAAAACACTTGGGTTTATGCATTCATTTAGGAGACTAATCTTTCTACCTCTGACTGCATAGCTAGCCAGTGTGATAGGCAAATTTTTGTATGCAAGGATTACATGCAAATTGATTTATTTACATCCATAGTCCACTAATCTGTTTATAAAGTTGGTAATGCATCATAATAAAGTGATAAATTGATACCTTTAAGCTGGTTCTAAAGTTGATGATGTGTCAGCTCTATTTCTAAGTACACGTGCTTTGTCTTCTGTGTTTTCTCATAAACAGAGTGGTACGTCTCTTTAGATCATGGACGGAAAATGGACAGAACTCATGGGGGGCATTATTTGCTGATATGATAATGTGCTTTTGAAAATATTCTGGTCAATGAAAACATAAAATTGAAAGGAGGTAGAATTAACCTACAGGTTTGCACAACTGTTTTGAGGAAAGTTTGGATTAGTTTACTGTTATCAAATAATGTAAGCAAGTTAGTGCAGTGGCACTCTTTGCAAGCTGTCTGACTAAAGATTCGGTTGAGAAAGGTGTGATTGAATCTCAAATAATAACAAAACACTTCTTCATAGTTCTGTTTTGTGCTCCTAGACACACGAAAAACTGACATTTGCACATGGAACTTTTTGAATAGTGTTCAATTGGGAAAAGAATGGTAATTACATGATGAGGGATATTTTACACTGAGAAATAAAAAAAAAAAAAAGCTGTATTAGAACTTCTGCCTCCTTCCTAGGATAGTTCAATTTTATGCAAAAAGCCATTGGACACCTGCATATGCATGTAGTATTGAAAATAGTAGAAACAGAAAACTACAAGAGCGTATATTTATGTTCCATGCATTATAATAAGAATCCAGCCATGATGTTGAACAGATCTAAAAATTACCATGAGATTTCCCTCCTTTATAAATAAGTTATAATTAAATTACTTCTGTAATAAAGGTACAAACAAGTACAAACTTAATGTCCCACTGGCAAAAAACAGAAAAGGGTATTGCAGTATTAGGAAGGTGTTTTATTTGGTACTTCTGAAATTTCTCTATTCAGTGTGTGAACATGAACCCTATTCATGGATTTGTTACAGCTTAAGATAGCATTTGAATATGCTCAAGTGATATAAATCTCTGGTGTGGAAAGAGAATTATAATTCAGAAATAAAAAAGAATAATTTTTTGATCACACTCCTAAAAAAATAAGCTTTGTGAGGTGAGTGTTTTGTGATTCTGGAGCTTAGAAGAACACAGTACTTCCATAGACTCCATATGATTGGACGTTAAGAAAGACACTTTTGGTAAACAGACATAATTGTCAAGAAATTCTTCTGAATATGATAACTAAACATTATATGAAAGGTAGCGGCACATCCACAATATAGTATTATCTGCTTACACAGAAGACTTGGTGTGACAGAACTGCGTTATTTCACTTTATCAATTCACAGTCCCAGTTTTTTCTGTTATGCTTTTATAAGCCTTGTATTTAGAAGACATTTATTGAAGCAATTATTTGTCACTGCTGGGTGAACTGATAGTGGTGGTACAGCTGGATCTTTAGTGTTACTGCTGCTAATAGGCACACTTTTGTAAAAGGTGTGTTCAGAACAGACACACTTTGAGTGGATTTGCCTTGGCTGAATGTTGTGTGTCCACCAAGCTACTCTAATATTCCACTCCTCAACTGGATGGGGGAGAAAATACAATCAAAGGCTCATGGGTCAAGAAAAGGACTGGCAGAGATTACTCATCAGTTACTGTCACAGGCAAAATAAACTGTGCTTTGGGGAATTGATTTAGTTTATTGCCAATCAAATTAGAGTAGGATGATGAGAAATCATCTCAAATCTTGAAAACACCTTCCCAGACTTAACTGAGCTCCCAGTTTCTCTCCCTCTTTATTTTGAGTGACAAAGTAGGACGGGCAATGGAGGTTAGCACCAGTTCATCACACATTGTTTCCGTTGCTCATTTCTCATCAGTGGGAGGATTCCTCAGACTCTTCCTTCTCCAGTGTGGTGTATCTCCCACAGGAGACACTCCCCCATGATCTTTCTTGATATGGGTCTTTCCCACGGACTGCAGTTTTTTTGCTAACTGTTCCACCCTGAGTCCATTGCACAGGAGAGAGTCTATCAGGAACAGGCTGCTCTGTGGGTCAGTGTACAGACTTGTGATAATGCTATAGGGGATCCACACTCTGTGGGACAGTGTGGGTCCCCTATAGCATTATCACAAGTCCTGCCAGAAAACCTGCTCCAGTGTTGATTTCCCCCTCAATGGGGTCACAGGTCTTGCCAAGAGCTATCAAATAGTTTAAAAAATTCTTCATCAGCACTTAAATCTGCAAGGCATTCTGCAGGACGCTCAGCTAGTTGGGAAAATTTGAGACTTAAAATAATGAACGACATAGAGTGTGATGGAAAAATAATAGCTTATATAGCATTTCAAAAAATGATAGGATATTGACAGAACTGAATGATGGTTATAATGTCAGTTTCAGGAATATTAAGATACTCTAATTTTATTCACAGTCTTCCAAGAGTTTTGAGGTACTTCCTTGAGATGGTAGAGCCCAAGCCGTTCCTTGTGCTTACAGTCTTTCTTTTGTAACTCTACCCAGATTTCAGATTATTTGCTGAAACAACGCAGATTATGCCAGGTGCTCTCTTCCCAGCACACAACTTCTCCTCAAGAATTTAGAAAATTTTTCTTTTATTCTCTAGATCATTTTGGCAGGTGATATTCTTCTCTGCATCCTAAGGAATCCAAGTCTGCCATGTTGATTGCCAAGTTAAACTAATAATTAGATAAGTGCAGTTAGATAAAATCAAATTAGTTATTTGATTTGCATGTAATGAGTGAGAATAGAACTGACAAATATGGCTTTGTTCTTTGACGTAGACCACAAACAATCTTAAGATTGACTTGACTGATATGAATAGAGGAGATGGCAAATGTGAAAAAGACAAGGATTATTTCATATATTGGGATCTAAGAACCTGGCTTTGTTCAGTCCACATAACTGCAGTCCAAAGCTATCCTTTCACTGAAACATATCCTGTAGTAATTTTCTATGCTTTCTTTTATGCTTCATCTATTAAATTTCAAAACAATGCATTGCTTGAAAACATTTCCACAGCACACAGGAAATACAAGTGATTTATTTGTATTGTGATAAAATTAGCAGTTGCACACAGCATAATTTCCCGTAGAAGAAGTGCATCATCACACTTTACATCATATTTTCTCTCTACACTGGATATATTCTATCTCATAAAGCAGACATCAACAGTCTCTTTCCCCTGGTGCAGTTAACTCCACAGGAGTTAACACATTTGTACACAAAAAAACCCTTATCTCTATTTTGTATCAAAAGTACAAAACACAGTAAGAGAGTTATTTCTCCCTCCCTTAAAAAAAAATAAATCTGGGAAACACAAAGAGCGCAAAGAATTTTCAAGGATTCCTATGAAGGCTGGATACCTAGCTCCCTCTAAAGTCTCACAGACAACTTCGAAAAATTCAGATATATATATATAAATTTTTTCATCTTACAAATTGTTTTAATCATTTACACAAGGCCTGTCAAATTCTTCATTCCTTAATTACCTCTTTTCAGCATTTCACTAAAAAACAGCTTTTAATTTTTGTTGGTCTTACTGTGGCATGTGCCAAAACTACTGCATTTTCTTGATGATGTGAACCACTCCTTTTTCTTGCTATTTTTTAGTATAATTAACACGACTGATGCCTTATACCATGGAAATAATTATTTTCAAATGTCACAATATCTTTTCAAATGAAATGAGTTGGTTTTCACATTATTGCATCAATGCTATTGCCAAAAAATGTACAATAGAGGGTCTTCACCAGAGGCAGTTGATGAAGAATTTTATTCAAAATTTTTTTGCTTTTTTTTTAAATTTGCTGACTGCCCATTAGGTCAATATGCAGTTTAGCCAGCAAACTACATTGATGACTTGGATTAAGAAGAATGTAAGAAAAAAAAATTATAGACAGGTTGCCTTACTCTGTTATTTCATTCTTTGGTTAGATTTCTGTGTGAGTCACTCTTTACATAGAGACGCTCTTAATATGACTGCTTTTACTTTGTGATGTCCCAGGTTCACTGCAAACTGTTTATCTGCTTACAAGCGTATCTAAGTTTGTTTTTTGTTTGTTTTTAACTTTTAAGGGTTTTAAACCATGAAATGTATTTTTTTCTGCTGAAAAAATATATACATCTGAAGAAAGAATCTCATGATTTATTTTCCTATTTTGCGTCAACACAAGCATAAAACTATAATGAAATATTTTGGTTTGAAACAAAACTGAATTATTTCTTTAGTTAAGTATAGACTTACTTTCCATTACTATTTTTCCCCTTTAGTAGTGAAAACACTCAAAATATTTTGTGTTTATTAAAAATCTTTACTGAGCTGAAATAATACTTTAATTTTTTGATTTAATGGAAAAAGTTAAAGTAAACCAAAAAATCTTATCTTTTGGAAATGCTACTATGAATCTTTATCAAGGAATTGGATGCTTTAACTTATTTTTCTATTCATTTTACGTATTTGGCTTTTACATATTTGGAATATACATATGTTACATCATCTTAAGATCAAATATATTGAGTGGGTGTGTCCAAAAAGTTATTCAGTCTTTACACTATTAAGATCAATAGTACTAAACTAGTAGTAACAGTAGAATTTTTTTTATTGTTGTTTCAGTGAATACTAGTGATCAGCTATATTACAGATGAAAAGAATAAAGACTATGTATACATACCTAATAATAGGTCAGCTTTCCAAAGCAAATCTCCTGATCAGTTTACCTTGCTTTGAATTCAGGCGCACTAGAAAGCACAAACTGGATTCTTTCCATATGATACAAAGATGGAAGACTTTACAGTACCAGAATTGTGCTTAATCCCAAGTGGAAATGGACAAACAAAATATCTGAAATGCGTCTTCTATGAATTCCAGAGTTTCAGAACCAAGTGTTTCTCTCTACAGATCGGAGCTGATTGACATAGTTGGTAGTGTAGATGTGCCCTCAGTTTTTCAGTGTTAGCATGGACCACTAATGTAGGCAACTAAACAGTGTTAGTCTGCCAGTATACAGAAAGCTAAGGAGATATTGTCATTGAGGGCCAAAAAACATGAGAACTAAACAGCAAATCCTTTGTTTCCTTGATGGGATGGTTCTACTGAGAACCATAGAGAATGTTCTCAGTGGACTTGTCCCACTGTTGTACAAACAGGTGTATGTTAAAAGAAGTGAACGAAGGTTAATACTTCTCCTGCGAGTAATCCAGGCAGCCAGTTTATTAATCCAGACCTCTTAAGTAGTCAATGGAGAGAGTCTTTTTGGGAAATAAAGTCCTTTCAGTCACCCTCCAAAGTGTCCACTGAGGACATAAAGACCCATGTTTTACGATATACATATAGGGAATTTTCATGTATCTGTGCAATTAACTAATCCTAGCAAGATGAGTGGTACAAAAGCCTTTTAATGGAGAATAATGCCTTCAGATATGCAATTTTAGGTACCTTACAGCATCCATATTATGCCTTTTGGTTTTTTTTTTAAAGCAGTAGTTAAGACTTTGTTACATTATTTTAAAAAAGTAGGACAGAATATAAAATCTTAATAATCTTATTCCTGTAATTAATTGCAGTACAGGTAGTGATTTGTTATTTTTCTTTCCAAATTCTCAGTGTGAAGGGAAACTAGTAGGAAGGATAAATTAGAAATAAGAGAAAAAGCTTGTCTTAGACTAATTGAAAAGAGAGAGTGTAATAACAGTAAATAGGCCTTATTTTCTAAAAATAAATATGGCTGTTTATTTTCTTTTTTTTTTCTTTTTTTTTCTATATATCAGCATATTTAACCAAAAACTTTCTATTTGGCTTTTCCTCATTTTATTTTTTAAATATTGTGGCATATGAAATGTGACATATTTGCAACATTCTAATATTACCAATGTGAAGTAAAATGTGAATTGTAAGAGTTATCTAGAATAAGTTCAGAATACAGTTTTTCTCTTACTAGTTCATTTAGACATTGATGGAGAAAGGCCTAAAGCTACATTAGAAATGCCTAAATCCCACTGAAAAATCTGGTAACAGTGGTCCTACTCCTGCTTATTCTTTGTCTGTTTGACAGCTCATGCATGTTTAGCATGTTATGCTGGCATAACCTGCTAAATGTGCATGAAATGTGATGTCATGTGATGTCCAGAAATGGTGGACATCCAAAGGAAATTGCATTGTGAGCGCCTACAAAAACCGAGTGTAAAAGTGGCATCTATTTACTTGTGCTACTATATGTTTTTAATACACATTAATATTCATAATGCTAAGATTCTATCTCTGAGGCCACATATTTTGAAGCAGAAAGGATTTTTTTCAAACTTCTTTTTATACCATGGGTGTCTGTATTTATACTTTGTTCTTTGATGAAGTTTCTTCTCCATTTGTTGCTTTTTAAATTATGTAAGGAAAGAGGGGTAAAGATAGGTACTATTAGATTTCATATTCATACCTAATGTATAATGCAAATCAAACATATAATTGCTATATAAAGTTTTCACTATATCTCAGAATACTGACTCATTGCTTGGGAAGTCCATTATGTATAGGCAAAAATCTCTGGAATATCCTATACTATTTTCAACACCTTGTTTTTCTCTTTCTGTCTGTAGAAACTGATCTTCATAGATAAAATGCTAGGTCTGCTAGAGATCATGTCAGAAATGAATGTAAACTTTAATGGACTGAGAATTTTCATTTTTATTTAATGTTTTGTTGTGTATGTGTTCATATGAGTATGAACCAATCAAAGGATCATGGGCACTGCTAATTTACTACAGCTGAGAGGTGATACTGTTTTACCAGCAGGACAGGTGCAACATGATCAAGATCAGACAGTGCTTCCTTGCACAGGTGCAAAAAAAAAAACTAGGAATCATCCATGTACTGTGAACTTAGCTGATTTTTGTTAGGTGTTCACTCAAGAACAGAAGATATGTCAGCTATGGAGTTCAGTTTTAGTATTTAAATTTCATGAAATGTAGTCCCGTAGCAGTTTGTTGTCAATGCTTTTGCTGCTCTTTTCAGCAAAGGAATGTGAGAGAATGTTTGCCCATAGATCATTCCAAATGGGTGAAATAAATTCAACTCACACGGAATAAATGCTGATTCATTGCAAAAAAATATAATGTAATGTAATCTTGTTTATTATATGTTTGTAATTAACCAGGCTTTAAGCTTGCAATCATGTTAATGCAATTTAATAGTGTATAATAATCGATTAATAAAACAAGTGACATTATAGCACTGTAGCAATGAGTTTGTATGTCAAAAAAAGCCTTTACACATTAGTAGGAGTTTTGCTTATGAAAAGCCTCCCATGTACTTCATCAAGCATACTTGTGCTCCACCAGTTCATCTTGATTCAGAATTTCATGCTTTCCTACAGTAGCTAAAAAGTGACAAAGAGCATAGATACCCAAACTTTAGAAACAATAGAATTGCAGTGACCTTCTTCATTCCCTGCCAAGCGCTGTGCATGAAATATATTTCAGGATCTTCACAGCCACAGTGTTAATCTAATTCGAGTATTTAAGAATGTAAAATTTTTATTGCAGACATAACAATAATGCAATTTTGTAATAGAAAAAAAATGTTGGTTACTCTTTGCAATAAGTGGCTAATTGTTTGTTCTTTAATGCCTATTGCAATAATATTATTTCTGATAAAATCATTTGGCATTTCCATTTGGTGTGAAAATATAGAAGAGCTTAAAAGTCACATTTTCATTATTATATTACTTATTGGACTTTTTTTAAAATTTGAGAAGTAATTTGCTGACTGAAGAAGGAAGACATTATTCATACAAATTGTGCACCATATGAAATAAAACAAATAATTTGTGTTATGACTTGAATAAGCAGTGCTAAAATCAGTAGGAAGAAAATGACAATGACAGTATTTGTTAACAGCAAGATATCATGTACTGTACACCGACTGAGTCATAATGGTAGGACATGGAACTGATGTGTTTCAGAATAATAGTATGTTATCCTAAAAAGTAATATAATACATTTTGTTTTTCTAGATTAATAACTCTACTGTTTTGATATTCACATATGCATTACTTCGGTTATGGCTATCATTTTGTCAGAGATTATTAACATAATTTAAGGAAAAAGAAACAGGTGTCTTGAAGATAAAGAATATGAGCATTGACATAATATTAAATAGGAATAAGTCTAGACAAATTTTTAAGAGCTTCAGAAATTGTTACAAGACTTCAGAAGAATTATATGTGAATTTTAAGTAAGAACAAAAATATAATTGGCCTACTCACACAAGTAGTTCTTCTGAAATCAATAGGATTATTCATGTAAACCAGGCCAATTACCCTTGTCCTTATTAGATTGACATTGGACTACAGAACTATTTTAAAGATTCCCAGAACAGTAAAATCCTTTTGCCCAGTAATTTGAGCTTAATTTTTCTGGCATGTAGAACAATAATTCTTTGTTTCTGATTTAGAAACAAAACAGATGTATATGTTTTCATCCTCCTCTCCTCCTTTATTTCCCAGTACGATTTCAGTAGAGATCACCCTGTGAATAGCACTGACTGTAGGAAAGTTGCCTAACAGATGCTACAGACCTGATTTTAGTTGACTGTTTCTTATGGTTATTTCAAGATCAACCTGTTATATGTGCTGTGAAAGTGTTCAGAGTTATGCCCTTTGAGGTATGTTTAACAGATCTTCTGTTGCTGCAGGTTCAGATAGATGTGATTTACTTTGCCAGCCTGCCTTCCAGTTAGTGACAGCCTTTTGCTCCTTTTGTTCTTGCAGCCAGGTGTGGAAGACCTGACTGTGACATGCACTTTCACATGCAACTCCTCATTGAAAATGCAGCAGCACTTTGCAGGATTTTTTTCTGTCAAATTATGGCTTCTCCTCTCCAAATATATATATTCCTGTAATAACTTGTGCTTACAATGCGCAGTAAGGAAAAAATATATTGAATGCTGATAAGTGTAGTTTTTAAAAAAGGATTTTAACTAAAAAAAAAAAAAAAAGAAGAGACACAGTTTTCCAGCATTATCCCTTCTAAGAAAAATGGCTCAAATGAGACTAAGTTTTCCAGGGCACTAGAATACCGACCTGATAAAGTTTCCATTTTAATTTTGACAAAAGAAGCATGCCATTGTATTTCCCAACTGCAATTGGCAGGACATTAGATGTTCCTAAAATCATAAATTAAGACTAGTTGGAGTAATTTCAGGCAAAATACAGACTGACACATCTGGAAGCAGCACGACCAAAAAAAAAACCCAAAACCAAAACCCCAGTCTTTAAATTGTGAGAAGGGGAAGGACATCTTATGAATAGGATATTTTCCTAGAGCTATTTTAAACTTCAGTATGAGGATAGATTGTTTATTATATTTCTCTTCTTTTTGGGTTAAAAGTGGAATGCAAGATCTTTTTTCCTTTTTATTTTTCAAACAACAGTGTGTGGTTTTTTAAACCTTTAATCTTAATTTTTTTATTGCATTGTTAACATATTCCACAATCTCTTTTTGCATCTCCTTTACATCTCTTTTTTTTCCTTTCTGTCTATATTTTGACAGTAGGTCAAGTGTTTTAAATACTTAGCTTTCCTTTTCATTTTTGAATTGTCTATGTCTTCCTGAAGTCTCTTTCATCTTTGGAAAATCTACAGATTCCTCCTCTCCTTTTTAAGGGAGAGAAAGAGTGTACAGCTTTTATATCAGAATTGTATTATCTGTATGAATATTACATTTTGTATAAGATTTGCATGGGAATGACTATTTCTTCTCAGATATTCAGACCACTTAATTTCACATTATTCAATGATTTAGATCAAATCCATCCATGGCTTTTAAAGAGAAATAGAATTATTTTGGCTGATTTGTTGTCTTGTAATGGTTTAGTGCCCAAACGAAGAAGAAGTGCTAGTGATAACTCAATTCACTGCAGTTTTTATTGAAGTTTAATTTATATTACCACCTTCTAAAGAATTATTTTTTTCTGGAATGTTAATTTTATTTGCTTTATCTCGTATAACACTATGCAAATTCTGCCTAATAAACTGACTATATATAAACATTTCCTTTTCCCTGTGTCTAATAGTTCTGTCAAGAAATCCCTGTCTTGTTATATCTCTTTGAGATATTAAAAGATTTTTACTCAGAAAAATAGTTGTTCAAATATCTGTTTTCTCAGATTTTATGTCATCACCCTCTAATACAAAGCATTGGCTACACAGAATTATATTAAGAGTAAGCTGGATGACCTTTTTCTCCAATTTTTGCTAATACAATTTGAGATTCAGAGATAACTGGGACCTGTATATGCTTATGTATAGGTATAATAAGAGTTGGAACATCACACTGGTCTCTGAAAATAAGCAGGTATGAATGATGTTTAAAATTAAAACCTTTGTTTAAATTTTCTGACTCCTCTATGTTACAGGATAATCTTAAACAGGTGTGCAGATATAGATAATATGACAATGTAAGTTCATCTTGCAGTGAACATAATCCAGGGTTCATTTCTTCTTTGCCATCCCAATCTGACTTTAAAGCAGTTCAAAAGTCTACTCTTACTCACACTAATATCTGTATTAAAATTTCATGCCTACATTTAAGTTTAGACATATTTTTCATATTTATCCATAAATATCTGGTTTTGTTTTTGGGTTTTGGTATTTGGTTGTTTTTTTTTTTCAATTAACCTCCTGTAATAATTCTACCTCTTCATTTTGATATATCTTCCCAAGTTTTTTACCAGCATTTAGTTTACATTACATATCTTCTATGAAAACTGATGCTATATTTCTTACCTAGTTTTCAATGATACTCTTAATTAGTTTCATTATAATAGTCATCTAAGATTCATGATGTATTTTTCTATCTTTAACTCACGAAGTGGTAGCACTGCTACAAGAACTATTACAGAGTGAAGGGCAGTTTGCAATTTTCTTGAATATCTATGTCTAAATTTTCTATTTTTGTAATTTTCTTTCCTTTTCTCTTTTACTGTACTGTCAGCTATATTGAAATACAGTGGAATTTTTATGTCTTTGGGTTCTCATCTAATAGGTAATCCATTTTTGTATCATGTCTTCATAAACGTAATTAATTATTTCATTGATTGTATTTGTGCTGTTAGTTTGCTTATGGTTTATGTGCTTTATAAAATTATATTCAGAATTTCATACTGGATGAGCTCCAGGGTTATTCTTTGTATCATGCTTTCACATGTAAGCTTTGTGTTAGCTGATGAGAAATTCATCAGCACCTGAACTGAAGGTAATCACCTCTGCTGTGATACTTCTATAGCATCCTCTATGCCTCTGCTGTGTGTGAGCTATCTTTGACCTCAGTTGACCTTCTATGATAACAGTGATTATCTGATTGGCTTTTAGTCCAGTCACATTGTTTCCTGAAAGGTTTCATTTACTTAATCAAATAACTTGAACTTGCAGGTTAGCAGTGGAAAAACATAATAAAATATGAAACAAACCATAACAATATTAAGAACACGTAAAGATTGTGCGAGAAATCACCAAAAGATTAGCATACTTGATAAAGATACAACCTTCAGAACAATATTGTTTCATAGGAAATATATTGAAGGTATGTAAACCTTCATAAGGAACATCTACATTTTATTACCTGGGGAAATATCAGCTTCTATCTCCTACTTAGTATGGATTTGCACATTACGGGTACGTATGTGTTTGTAAGGCCTGTGTGAGGATTTCTGAGATTTACAAGAGAGTGAAGTGCTTCCAAACTTTTTTTTTTAAGTGATACTGCTTTACTAATAAGCACCCCCAAACAACCAGTTTGACCTAAGCCATATCCTTGCCACAAGCCAAAAGACAAGCAGTGAATGATCAGACTTTGAAATTATATTCAGTGAAGAATGCTTCTAGACAGACAGAAACCAAAGTCAGACCCAATTTTTATAAAGCAAGGTAGAGAAATGTTCCTTTTCTGCTTATGAAATGTAAATGTGCAAAGGTGCTGAAAATAGCTTGAGAAAAGTGCAGATAGTAGGTCAGTACTGTTTCTTTGAATATATATCTATTTCCATTATTAGAGTGCATCTTAAACCAGCTCTAGCTCTAAAAAATAAATGCTCAGCATTTATATATAGAAACTGCAGTCCTATCCATTTTATTTCTTTAAGTGATGTCATTAAATCAATGGTGGAAGTCGCACAAGGTAAGCACATACAGCCCTTTGTGTGTCTTTTAAAAAGATGCACATTTATCAGAGAGATTCATTATTAAAATGTGATGGTGGAGAGATAAATCAGTGCTGGTTTTTAAAGGTTAGATCAGTTATATGGGTCTTCAAAGCATGTGCTGTTTTTTATCATAATTAAGAGTTCTTCTTAACAAGATAATATTTTTTTTCTGCTTTAAATGCATATTTTAATGTTGGGTCTGACTTTATGGCTCCTGTATCCTATAAAAAGAGCTCTCTGGAGGACAAGCTTCTTCCGTCATGGAAACTTTTGAGTTTTCAGGAGTTTTGCTGCATAAACAAAATTCATTTAATATCTTTGGGAGATGGAAATGTGTAGAGATTTAACTAATTCTTGTACTGACTCACTGCTCAACAAAACAGTAAATAATAATTTTGACATAAGAGTCAATATTTTGGCATTTTATAAAATAAATAAGGCAAAACCATTGGTAAAATGCTTCATATTGGCGGTACAGCTGAAATACAGAGTAACCCTAGGAATCCCTAGTATCTTTTCCTAGGCTAATGTAATCTGTGAAAAAAACTTTTATGAAAATTAAATGAACACAAATTCAAAGAAATCAAAATATAATGGAAACGAGTGAAAAGTTTTGGTTTTGCTCATTTAACAAAAATAGAAAATGTCTATACAGGTAAAACAAAAAAATAATTAAAATAACTAAGTAATTAATTTTCAAAGTAATTAAGACAATTTCTTTCTAGGTATGAGGTAGAGGGAGTGGAGTACTAGAAAGGATGTGAATATTAAATGGAGAAAAAAATCAATATAAACAATAGGACATTGTTACTGTAGGAAGTTGTCCATGATTGAAATTTACATAGAATAAAATGAATCACAGAATCATATAGCTGTTACATTTGGAAGGGACCTCTGGAGATATCTAGTCTAACTCTGCTGCCAAACAGGATCATCTAAAGTGGGTTCACAGGAACACATCCAGGTGGGTTTTAAATGTCTCCAGAAGAGGAGAGTGAGTCCATGACTTCCCCAGGCAGATTGTCCCGGTGCTATACCACTCTCTGTGTAAAGTTCTTCCTCATGTTGAAGTAGAACTTTGTATTTCAATTTATTGCCACTGCTACTCTTCTGTCACCGGGCACCACCGAAAAGAGTCGGGCACCATGCCATGGTCACCCGCCTTTGAGATATTTATTAGCACTAGTGAGATCCTCTCTCAGTCTTCTCCAGAAGACCCAGTCTTTCCTCAGAAGAAGAAAAGCTCCAGACCCCTGACCATCCTTGTGGCCCTCCAGTGGACCCTCTCCAGTAGCTCCTTGTGTCCCTGTGCTGAGGAGCCCAGAACTGGACAGAGCACTCCAGGAGTGGCCTCACCAGGGCTGAGCAGAGGGGGAGGATCACCTCCCCGACCTGCTGGCCACACTCTTGCCAATGCACCCCAGGATGACATTGGCCCTGCTGGCCACAGGGGCACTGATGGCTCATGGACAGCTTGTGCTCCACCAGGAGTCCCAGGTCCTTTTCCACAGAGCTGCTCTGTAGGAGGTCAGCCCCAGCCTGTGCTGGCGCTTGGGGCTGCTCCTCCCCAGGTGCAGGACCTGGCACTTTCCCTTGTTGAGCCTCACCAGGTTTCTCTCTGCCCAGCCCTCCAGCTGATCAAGGTCCCATTGAATGGCAGCAGAGCTTTCAGGCGGATCAGCCACCGCCCCCAGTTTGGAGTCACCAGGAAACCTGCTGAGGGTGCATTTGATCCCTTCCTCCAGATAATTTGATAAAACTGGTAAATCTTTGATAAAGGAAACCTGGGAAAATTCTGGAACAGTATTCTAACGAAATCCAAAACCCACCTAGGGGTTATGATGATGATGATTTTTTTTTTAATTGTTCTATTTTGTGGTTGTCTTTAATTCTGTGGGATCGACTTTTTGAACCAAAGATCATTGGAAGCCTAACTTATTTTGTTTCAATTCACTTTTTTCCCCTCCTAATTTATTTCCCCTTTTGGATTTGATATTGTCTCAAGATGTCCAATTAATTTTTCCATTTGAAATCACAGTCATTAATACATATTCCTGGGCACATACACGTTCCACTTCAACAAGGTTTGTAGCAAGACCTAGACGAATATTGACTCCTCTTGCTTTTTTAAGTTCAATTTTAATTCTCAATATAGTAAAACTAATAGAATTACTTATTAATAAATTCTTTAAATTGTAAATATTGACCCCTTCTTCACCTCTTAATACCAATGCTTCCTTGAATTTTATTTTTGTAAACAGTTTATTTTTATTTTCTCTTACAAAGAAAATCTCATCAACTGTAACTTCAGCCTGCAGCATATATTGACAGATTGTAATCAGTTTTCAGAAGAATACCTGAATGGTACTTTTCCTAGAGCAAACCAGTCATATATATTTGGACGATAACACAGTGTTTTTAATCCTCTGGAAGTATTCCCACAAATAGTAGTTGTGAGGTAGGCAAGGACTTCAAGTTGTTATGTCTAAAAATGGATTATTGCTCTAAAGCATTGTATTTTTTTTTATATGAAGGTGTTAAACATACTCACAACTTGTCATAAATGACTGGAAAATGTGCCAATAAGAATTTCAGATAAATTATTCTCACAGTTTTCACTTTTGTATGTAAGTCCTTACTTAGGTATCTATTGGGGTGAAACATGATCTCATATCCGTATGAGCCTATTGATTCCCTTCCTGTTACTGTAATTTAAACAGATACAACTAAATCATAATTGCTATGTTGGATGCCTCTGTGCATATATCATCAATAAACTAATGTATACTCTGTTCAAAAATGAAATTTTAATTCAGATACTGTTCTTGGTAGTCAAGTTGCATGCATCTGGGGCCCGATATCGAAAACCAATCTGATCTGGGTCTGAGGTACAATTAAATTTCAGGATGAAAATAAAAATTAGAAACTTCCAATTTTTTCAAATTGAAAACAAAAAGAAAACTGAATTGGAATGATTGTTGGAAACTAAATTTTTTTGATTCTCAGCTTGAAGGAAAAATTAATTGATTTAAGACATCTGCACATTTCTGTAGGATTTTAATAAAACATGTTTTCTGTTTGAAGACAATTTTTTGTGATATTAAGAAGAATGAGGTGAATTAATACTTTAGACCTCATGTTGCAGAAGCATAACAGAATATAATTTTTCTCCACATTAGGGAAATTGTAATAGAAGGCCCCAGGATTATACTATACAAAAGATCTGGCTTGACATACGCTAGTGACATAAATATTTATAAATGCAGGCAACTGCTAAACAAAAGCCGCAAAATCATTGATTGCTGAGCAATATACTGAAAGTGTTAGTATTAGATATTACTAAACAGAAACGAATATCTAAATAATTTGTTTCAGCTGTCACTAAGGAAAGCTACAAAGGCAACAAATGGGTTGAGAGATAGGAAATGAGAAATGGGAAGTAATTTTCCATCTGTAAGTGTTTCTATGCATCAGTGTTCCATATATATGCAAGTACAGGTGGCCATAGGAAGATATATTGCAATACGCAATTGACTTAGTGAGACATTATAGATTAGAGACTGATTTAGTGCCTGAAATGAGGCTTGACTGCTTAAGGCTTTATTGTGCTGGATTGTTACAAGGAATGAAGCTGCAGGACGTAACAGTAGAGTTATTCAGTAAGTCTGAGCTTTAGAACTTTAAGATCAGCCTTTATTTTTTGATGTAGGCCTTGAAATCAAACAGACTATTTGTCAGGTGAAAATTACAGTATCTTGGATTGTGTATGATATGTGGATTTTGGTGTTTGCATTAAATAAAATATGTACTTATTTGCACAGAAATGTTACTTTTTCTTGCCTATGTAGTATGTGATTATTTGAATATAAACTCATTACTATTTAATATAGAAGTGAAAGTAGAGCTCAAGTATGTTAGAAACTGGACAGTACTTTGCAATAAATCAGACTCGCTCATTCCTCTTAATCCAAAATTGTAGAATCATAGAATGTCAAGGGTTGGAAGGGATCTTAAAATCATCAAATCCAAACCCTTCTGTCGTGGTCAAAGATACCTTTCAGTAGACCAGATTGCCAAAACTGTTCAACCTGGTTTTGAACACTGCCAGGACTGGGGTGTATGCAACTTCCTTTGGCAACCTAGTTCAGTATCACACCACCCTCACAGTAAGAAAATTATTCTAATAGACATCATAAACATCCATGATAATGAGCACATAATAAAAAGTTGTGACACTTTTCTATGGAAGTGGAATTGGCTTGAAAGCTTTCACTGCTAGTTGTCAAAATATTTTTTAAGTTCTCAAGCATTGAAAATTAGCTAACTGTCATCAGAGAAATCTGCTGCAGTAAGACCCATTATTTTAATTTCTTGCTGAAGCTCTGTTGAAAAATCAGCTAGGGAAACTGTTGTTTTATATAAACAAAACATGGTTATAGGTGTCTCCTCTAATATGACAAGAATTACTAATATCAGAAATCTATAATTATTTAGGTATCTTTTTATCTTGAGACATTCAACCTATTATAGGAGGCAAAATTCAGGTTTTCCATTAATGGATTTTTTTCTGATAGGATATGAAATAGTATAAGCTCCCTTGACAGAAGTCAAGCCTAATCTCATGCCCTGAATTATGAAAAAACATTAAAAAAGGCAGAGAAGACAGGAATCTTACATAATATGTGGAATGTGATACAAGTGTCAGCTCAGGAATTATCAGGTCAGTTCACTGACAGAACTGTCATATTCTTACACAGTCATGGATTGATTAAGGCTGGAAAAGACCTCTACAATCCAATCCGTCTGAATTTTCTGATCTATTTGGCATCATTCTGCTTACAGGGTTCTAAATCACAGAAAAAGTTAATTTGCTCTCCTTGCTGGGATATATGTAGTCTGCACGTTTCTGCATGTTTGCTTAACTACACTTAAGTACTAAGCTGCAGCTGAACCAATAAGATATTTTAGACCAAGCTATGATGCACTGACTGAGTCGCACAACACAATTGTTTGCAACATGCAACCTCTTTGCTTCAGGTAAATGGGAGCTAAATAGTCCTGTTTTATTTTACTTTCTGCATATCATATGTTACACAGAAAACTGATTTGAAAATGGTAGCTTAAACTCCAGAATAAATATACACTTTTTGTTGTTGTTGTTGTTCCCTAACAAGTGATAATTATCATCATTGAGTTTTATAAAGTTCTGATTTTTTTTGCAGCCACACTTTAGGTACTGGAATGCTGTGATCAGTTTTCCCCTGAGTTTTTTCTTCTACAGACACCAGAGACCTTTAATCTTTCCCCCTAGGGCAGATTCTCCAGCTGTTTGGTTATTATTGTGGTCCTCCTTTGGAGCCTCTCCAGTCTGTCTGCATCTTTCTTGAACTGTGGGATTAAGAATTGAATATAATATAGTCCAGGCACGGCCTGAAAAGCAGTGAGTAGGATGATCATGATATCTATGCTAGTAATGCCCCTGGGGATGCAGTAGAGGATCCTATTTGCCCTTTTTGACTCCTGCTCAGCTTATTGTCCACTCTCTTCTAGCAAGGCTTCTCCCCAGCCACACACTTTTTAGTCTGGACTGGGCTCTCTGATAATGTCATGCCAGGACTTTGCATTTGGCTTTGTTAAAATTCAATTTTGAATTTTGCACAGTTGTTGATAGCACTCTCTTCTAACCTGTCCAGGCTTTCTTTTCCAGATTGCTGTCCATTTTGACAAGTTCATGCGACCATGCAATTCATTGTCATTCAGCTCTCAAGTCTTAATCACTCTGATACTTGCTCATTAAATTCTAGAAAGTGTCTGAACTATTTGGTCAAACAAGATAATAGGAAAATAAATAGGCATTTATAGAAGAGGTTTCTATCTGTTTTAGTACTTTTTTCTAAGCATAAATATTGGTTCAAAATTATGTTGCCCCAACGTGTTTTTTTGTGAAACAGACCTGTGCAGAATCCTGAGTTTTCATTTATTTTTTCATGGGAATATTTACATTTGACAAAAGTTAATTAAAATTAATTTCTATCTCCCTTCAGCTGTGCCTCCATTAAGTACTCAAAATATGAGACAGGAGTGTCTTATTGCTTCCAATGCATGCTCACTGCTTACTTTGCAAAAATTCCAAAAAAGTGTTGACAAGTGTTGTTATAATCTCCAATATCCAAGCAGACAGAAATTTTTCCTTCTGCTGTTTATAAAACTTTGACCTTTACTCTGTAAGATAACTCTTCTGGCCAAAGTGGACATTTTCCTCATGCATCTTGTATCTAGAATTTAGTTTTAAAAGCTCCTGTATAATGAGGAGTAACTAGTGTATATTTTACTAATAAAGTTTTCATTGCACAAAATTAATTAGGAATACAATCTCTGTTATACAAATAACATTGCTGTGTGACTCATGGAAAAGTTGGAGAGAGAAAAGTTGGAATCAATGTTTATTAAAAAATTTGTAACAAACTAATCTTTAAATTGGTCTCACTACTAATATGTTGATTTAGGTCAATAAATATTTGAAATCTTCTGGTAAAAGGTAGTTTTTTTCTGTTCACAGAAATTCTGTTCTTCCTGAAATTGAAATATGAAAAGAGTAAAATATTTTTAAGTGATTTGGAAAGAATGATTATCTGTTCCTATGTTATATGTCTATCCAATTAAAATTCTGTTTATTTCAAAAGAACTTTGGGAAAATTTTCCTAAATTTATTGTTTACGTTATGACTCACTTTTAAAACACCATATGAAATACCAAAATATATTTTTCTCCCCGCTATTTTCACCTTCTGGGAAATCATCAGGGATGCCTGTCTGAAGTGCCTATATAGTAACCCATGTAGCATGAGGAAGAAACAGGGTAAATCTGTGTAGAGTGGCAGAACTTTGATCTAGTTGGAATTATGTTGAAGCAGTGGAACAGCTTACATGATTGGAGTACTTCAACTGAGTTATTAGGGCTGCATTTTAGGATGGACAGAGCAGGAATATGAGAAGATAGATGCCCTTTATTTAAGAGAGCAACCGAAAGGCATGGAGTTTTTCTTGGAGATGGACAAACTGAGAGCTTTTGGGTAACAGTGTCTGTTGGATGTCTATTGTAGACCACATGACCAAGAAGAACAAGGTGAGACCTTCTACAGAGAGCTGGAAAGAGCTTCATTAACAGGTCCTGATCCCATGGCAGATTTCAATCACACCAGTACATTCTGGAACAGGACAGCAGGGCATGACATAAACCATATAGGACATTCCTGAAGTGACAATTTCCTGTCTCAAATGAGAAAGGAACCAGAGTGTAGAGGTGCTTTGCTGGATTTCATATTCTCACACAAGGAAGGATTGTGAAAGTCAAAGGCAGCCTTGATTACCATTCCCATGAGATGGTGGAGTTCAGGACCCTGAAAGGAAGAAGCAGAGCAAAGAGAAAGTTACAACCATGACTTCAAGAGAGCAGCAATTGGCTTGAGCTTTGAGGCTCATTTTGAAACAATCCCATTACATAGAGCCTTGGTTGGAAGGAAGCTCCAGGAGAAATGGTTGATGCTTAGTACTCACATCCTTCAAGCTCAGAGCAGTCTATCCCAGCAAGGAGGAAGACAGGTAAAATATCTGGGGGCTTGCATGTGGGAACATTTTCCGACAAAACTCAGATATAAAAATATATAAAGGTAGGAAATAGGGACAGGTAACCTGGTAGGAATAAAAAGACACTATTTAAGCACGGAGACCTGCAGGTAGGAAAATCAGAGTCCAGAGAGAATGTCTGATGAAATGGAGTCAGACATCAAAGGCAAGAAAAAGGTATCTATAAACATATCAACAGGTATAGGAAAACTAAGGAAAATATGGTCCTACTGCTGAATGAGTTGGGAACCTTGCTGTAAAAGGACATGGAATAGGCTGAGGGTACTAAATTCCTCTTTTTACTGTCATCTTTACTAGCAAAACTGGTCTTTAAAAATCCCAGATATCTAAAACCTGCAACAACATCTGAAATAGGAAAGTCATATAATTGGTGAAAGAGAAGCAGGCTAGGGGAAACTCGAACAGCCTTTACATTCATAAATCCATGGACATCGATGACTTGTGCTCATGAGTCTGACCTGATGTTACTGGAAAGCCTCTCTTGATTATCTTCAAGAGATCATGGTGATTACAAGAGGTGTCTGAGGACTTCAGGAAATAAGTGTCATTTCTATCTTCAAGAATGGCAAGAAGAAAGACCCAGAAGCTACAGGCACCACCTTCATCTGTGGAAAGGATCATGAAAATCATTTCCAGGCAATCAGCCAAGAAGAAAACTACCAGAAGCAGTCAGTATGAATTTACCAAGAGGGAGTCATGCTTAACCAACTTGACAACCAATGTTGTCAAGTTTATAGATTTCACTATGTTTTTTGACACAGCCTATTTCACCTGACATTAAAGACATAGTTTCTTTTAGGAATTTTTTACAGAATTATGATAACAATATTACCAGGGGTCAGAAAATGGTGGTACCAGTCACACCCTGCCATGATGTCTGCACAGGCAAGCTGTTGATAAGTTTTGGAAGTGGGCAGTGAGATCATTTGAAAGACATGGCAGTTAGTGGAATAAAATCTGCTTGGAAACCAGTAGCTAGTGATATACACAAGGGGCCAATCCTGTCTGACTCTGTTCAGTATTCTTTTTAAATATCTGGAGAAAGGAGTAGAATGTAACCTTAGCAGTTTTGTAAATGGCACAGAAGTGGCAGGGGTACCTAATAGACCAAAGGCTTGTGCTGTCATGAAAAGACACCTCAAGAGCCTGGAGAAATAGTCTGACACCAAGCTAATGAAGTTAAGAAAATGCTGAAACTGGCATCTGGAAGGAAAGGAATAAGATCATGCTAGGCTCCTCCATCTGGGAAATGGTTTTGAAGAGAAGGTTACGGAGGCATCCAAGTTGAACATGAGCTACCACTGGGCACTTGAAACCAAGATGACCAACAGCTTCTTAGTCTAGGAGAAGGATTGTCAGCAGATCAAACATGATCTTCCTTTTTACTGGTGAGGCCACGTGACTACTATATACCAGAACATTGTGTTCACTTTGGGGTTCCTCAGTATCAGAGAGCTGTGGACATGTTAGAGAGAGTTCAAAAAAGGCCACAAAAATGATTTGTGGGCTGGAGAACTCCTGTTAAGGAAGACTTGGGAAACAGGACTGTTCAGCTTGGCGTAGGGGAAAAGTCAGGGTGTTCTCTTCAATGTGTGCAAATATCTGAAGGAAGGTTGAAAGGAAATAAAACCAGGATCTTCATGATGGTGGCCAATGACGGAGAAAGAGGCAATGGGCTTAGACTGAGACGCGGTACTGTCCACATTAGCAAAGCTTTCTTTTTACTTTGGGCTGATTGAGCACCTGAATAGATTGCTCAGGGAAGTTGTGGAGTCTCCATCCTTGGAAATAATACAAAATCCCAAACATTCAGTGGTGCCCACAGATGCCTGGTAGTCCCAGTGATGGGACATGAAGCAATGCACATTAGCTGAATCATGGGAGTTTCCATCTGAACATCAGGGAGCACTTTCTCAATGTCAGGGTGATTGAGAACTAGCAGAGGGTACACACCTCCATCCTTTGAGGTATCCAAGAGCTTCCAGGACAAGGTCCTTATCTTGTTTGAGGGGGTGAGTTAGACAGGATAACCCTTCCAAAGGTAACTGTTCTGTGATACTGTACTCTACAACATTGATATTGAAAGATACTAACCAACACCAGCAGTTGTACAAAACTTGAACTAAGAAGCTATTCATCCAGTACTGGATACCTGTGGAAAAGGTGGAAAACACCTTTGTATACGGGAGTCAATATTACAGTAGAGGCATTAGATAATTTTTAATAGAAGATAAATCTTATTTGTTAAACAATAGAATTGACTTCTTCTTTCATAGAAATCCACTTTTATGTCCAAAAAGAATTCCTACCTGCTAGTTTAAAACATTTCTAAAATTGTAATTATTTCTAAGTATTTTTGTGTTTTAATTATTAAAAATATTTTTTTAATAGTAGCAGTTTACATATAAATCATTAACTCTCTGTTGAACCAGGACACTTTTCTCTTCAAATCCACACAGATCTAGAGAATACTAGTTTCAAAATATATTTTCAAAAACATTGAAAGTCTTTAAAAGTTAAACTTATTTTGACACAGGGAACAGAATTCTAGTTATGATAATCTAGAAAAATATATCTAATGTTAATTTTGTTTTAACAAGTGTTAAAATATAGTGCTTGACCAAAAACTACAGTGTATAATTTCAGTTTTTTCAATTTTAGCTGCAACAACATTTTGCAAATTTATCTAGAGATCAGACATAGATTTTTCTGGCTTAGCTGCTCATTATCGGTATTACTATTAAATTATCAATAACTGTCAATAATGCAAAAAAATTCAAAAAGCAGAATTGTTATATTAAGAAAAGATAAACTAAGAAAAATGAGAGGACTTTTTGCCTGCCTTTTTCTCATTATACAGATCTTTTATGTATCAACTCAATTAAGAAATTTAACATGCTGTAAACCACTAAAAATAATGCATTTGTAGACTTTATGCTTCATTCTGATTCAGTCAAGTTAGTAATGTGATAGGAGGTCCTATGTTGCATCTCATTTTATTACAAATTAGATTATGTAGTCTTCAAAGTAGGGAAATCTTTGATTACTGAGGTAATATTTAAATATTAACTCAGATGAAAGCACCCCACACCAGCTGTTTCTATTTAAGTCTCTTCTTGTGTTCATTTTAAAATTGTGAACCAATAGTCAGCTTGTTGAAGAGATGTTTGATTGGATCATGATATTCCTAGGATTTTATTTTTGTGACTGTTAGGCCAATAGCCTTCAGAGAAATGAGTTAAATTTCCCTGAAATTAAACTTTGTTATCATATAGAACTAAATTTGTTAGTGTTTAGATGACATATCGATACTTTAGACTTTTGTGAGAAATCCATTAGTAGATCCAGGAAGACTAAGGACCAATAGCTTGTTACCTCCTCTGTAATTCTGCAATTCTGTGAACTGCTCTCCTTCTGTTTAGCTTTTGTTTTGTGTTCAAATTTTAGCATTGCTCAAGAAGTAAAATGCCTGCCATTCAAGAAACCAATTTTATAAGGGTATGAAAGTAATAGCACTTTAATGTGTGATTTTATCCTCAGTGAAACATTTATCAACAAATGATATTTATTGCTGCAAAGAGTTTGCTTACTGGAAATCCTTTTAACTTCAACTAGTCACACAGTATAAAATAAAAGGTATAGAATTTCTCCCTAAATACACATGCAGTAAACACAGGAAAAGTGTTTTATTGCTGCTGTTGATATTGAACAATTTTGTTGAATTCTTTTACTTGTTCATGGAGACAGTAGGAAGGTCCTCTTTTAATGATATTCATGGTTTTTAAGAATGTGATTTATAACTGTAATAGACATAGGAATTTTTTTCAGAATTAGATCAAGGGAGATTTTTAGCAACCTTTCAATGTAGTCCAAATTTCAAATTAAAACAAAACTCCATGTAAGCCTGGGGAACATGATGCATACCATGATTTTATTTCCACTTCTGAATTCAGATTACTGTACTTTTGGGAAATTTTGCCTTTTCTTCCCCCCACCCCACCCACCAAGGAATTTATTTTTTAATATCAATTTCTATCAGTTCATACTTTGTTATAAGCAGAATTCAAGCAACTAATCCTTTATTTATATGAAGATAATTCAAATCCTATTGAATTGGTAGGGAGTCAGATTGTACAGTTAACATTGTACCTGACTTCCTATATTACCTCACTTTCATATAGCTTTCTCAGATTTAATAGAAACAAAACTCCTAAACCTCAACAGAATTGTAAATAAGTTAATTTTGACTAATTGCTTTTATGGCTGGAAGTAATCTGTAAGAGTTTTGCTTAGATTTTAAATCTATTCAGCCCTCTTTAGATGCTTAGCATGCAGACAAGAAGAGACATAGATTCTAATTTGTGCATCAAAGTTCTCTGAGAATGCCTGTTAAATCAGGAAATCATATAGATACAAAGCAAGACAAGAAAGCAAATAAGCTTTTCCAACCATAATTCTGCTTACTATTGTCTGTCCTGCATATATTTGGTCAGAGTCCGGTAGCAGACACAAAAATAATTTTAACTCTCTTCCTTACCTCCACTCTCATTCTTTCAAAACTGGGTACTCATTATCAATTCTGTTCACTTTCTGTGGTTGTCCTTTGTGTTCTTGCAAAGCAGGGATGTAAGGAGCTTATTTCTTGGTGAACAAGGAAGACGGGAGGAGGTTCTGCTGCGAAATAGATTTGTTCATTTCGAGGTCTTATTGAGCTACTCCCATAAAGGAGAATACATGTTCTTATTAAGACTATGGAAAAGAATATGGGAAATCCACCCTAGGGATTAGGAATATTTTGTGTTGTATGTTTTAAGACCATTCTGAATCCACTAAAGGCACAGGAGGTGTGACCACAAAAAAATTACCACATTGTGATAAAAATTATGAAGTTGGTTTTTTGACACCCTAATTGCCTAAATTGTGGTAAGAATAACGGGGGCTTTACAGTTATAGTGTTACTTTAAGGGTAAAGCTGCTGAAGATGTGCATCTTCACGAAGCATTAAATGACTATTGGCTGAATATAAATAGAAAGCATTCTGTGTATCTGTGTCTGTTTCTGTGGGAACAGTAGGAATGCTGAGTGCTGTGATTTGAACTAACGACATGTTACCTGTATGGTTGTGTGTGCAGAATAGATTATAAATGGTAGCAGAAGAAGATTCTCTTTTCTGAGTAACCACAGAGGGTATTGGGAGACAAAAAAGAACCCTAAAGTCCAAACACCCAGGAAGTTATGGAAATATGTCTATATGTTTTGAAAATTTTGTTGGACTTCTTAGTCATTGTATTAAATAGGCTTTTTTTTTCCTTGAGGTACAGAAGAGAAAAAAAGGGAATCTGTCAATATGTATAGCTTTGAATTTTTTCAGTGACTTGCTAGAGACAATGAGCAGCTTGAATTGTCTTGAGATCCGGAAACATTTGATGTTCAGGCAAGAGGGAAAAAAAGAAACAGCAGTGATTTCTTGAGAAACAATGATTTTCTATTAATGCCCTCAAAGAGTAATTAACTCTTCTGGAAATTCTTCTGTGGGAGTATGCAACTGATACATAGTGTTTTAGTAAAAGTTTCCGACCCAAGAAACTATGAAAATATCAGTAGGTTGTAAACAAAGTAGATCCTATTCATATATGCTTGTGTGAGTAGAACCATGAAAAATCTGTCTCCTTAAATGAATAGTGTCATGAAGTGAAGAAGGAGACTCTTATTTCCCATGAAAAAAATCAAGCTCTCAGAAACAAATTTATTTTTGAAACAAATTCATTTATTTTATTCCAAAACTGATCTATCAAGTGATAGGCTAAAACTGATAAGTGTTTCTGAAAAAATGCATATTTTAAAAAAAAACTTTCTAGTAAAAGTATTAATATTTCCTGGTGATCTTTAGAAACTAAATAATATCAGTTTGATCATATCATGTTTTAGTAGGAATTATTGGGAATAGTACAGAAAATAAATATAGGCAGATTTTAGCAAGACCTGTGTGGGTTTAGATACTTCACAAAAGCAGGTACATGAGTATAAATTTTGGCATTTTATTGGTCGTTAGGTAGATGTGAGATAAATTAGAGATGGTCAATCACCAACCAGCAGGTGCTGGATTCTACACCAGGTGACCCTGGTCGTGTGATAGACTGGGGAAGACGCCGAAGAGCAACACTGAGGAAAGGACCTGCGGGTCTTGATTTTCAGAAAGTGGAACATGGGTCAGCAGTGCCCTGGTAGCCAGGAGGGTCACCCATGTCCTGCAGGGGCACCAGGCACAGTATCACAGCCAGGCAAAGGAGGGGATTGTCCTGCTCTGCTCTGCCCTGAGGCAGCCTTGTCTCAAGCGCTGGGAGCAGTTTTGGGTGCTATAATATATAAAATAAATTAAAGTCTCTATTAGACACCTTCCAGAGGAGGGCCATGAGGATGGCAAAGAGTCTGGAGAGTCCCTCATGTGCAGCAGCTGATGTCACTTGGCTTATTCAACCTGGAGAAAATGAAACTTAAGGGAGACCTCACTGAAATCTTCAGTGTCCACATGAGGGGAAGTGGATGGATAGACACTGATCTCTTTACTCTTGTAACCAATGAGAGGTTCTGAGGAAATGGCATGAAGCTGAGTTGGGAGGTTTAGGTTAGATATTAGAAAAAGGCTCCTCACACAGATGGTATTCGCACAGTGGAACAGAGAGGAGGCCACAGCACCAGTGCAACAGAGTTAGAGAAGCATTTGGACAATGCTTTTAGATACATTGTGTGATTCTTGGGGTGTCCTGTGTAGGGCCAAGAGTTGGGCTTAATGATTCTGATGGTCCCCTTCCAATTCAACATATTCTATGATTCTGTGATTCTAAATAATCAGCTCTTAGGTTCAATTTCTATGTCATCCTTTTTTTTAATATAATAATATCTAATTTCAGTGAAAAGTAAGCATTGGCTATATTGCTACTGTCCGTAGACAGACTTAAGGTACATGTTAGCTCTGGTCTGGAATTTATTTCAATTTTCCTGATATTTTTTACATCTTAAAGGACAAAGTAGTCTTATATTATTTTATGTAAATCGATATGTCTATATTTTCTCTCTTCCTTTTACTTTTTTTTTGTTTGTTTGTTTGTTTATTTTAGCTTGCATGCTATTTTTTATAGAGTGGTGAAGGATCATAACATGTTTTGGATTTTTTAATACAGATGATCACCACTGACATTAAAAATAATAACACAAGTGAAGTAGTTATTGCATAAATTTGCAAGGCGTAGATAACTGGAAAATTGTTCTATCTATAATGTAATTAGAAGATAGTTCAGAATGCCTATAATGTTCATATATGGGAACAATGAATGATTCTGTAACAGTAAAGTAGGTAGAACTTACTAAATCTGGTACAGAAGACTGAAAATCACTATTAGAACATTTAGAGAAGGATTCTGAAGTTTGGGATGAATAAGCAGTATGTCTCTTGAAAAAGGTAAAGAAAACTGCTGTTTCACTGGCAGAGCAGGAAGTGATTAAATTTTTCAGTGGAACACAAGAACTGAATTACTTGTTCTCAAGAAAAAGAAAGAATGCAATAGAAAAGATGGATTAAGGCACACATATTTTTATATTATGGCTGTAGTACAATAGTGTGCAATCAGCAGTGCATCCCAGCAGCAAAGTCCAAAAATACACTGGGCTTTATGAACAGGGGCATCAAGGGAAGAGATTATATTCTTCTATGTCACATTCATTAGACTATATCTGGATATTCTATTCAGTTTTGATCCCTAAAATATGTGAAGGGCACGGACATAGTGGAGTGGGTTCAGGGACTGCAATTAGGATGATGAGGCCTGGAGCCCTTGCGCTGTGAGAAGAGGCTGTGGCACCAGGGCTGGTTCAACTGGGATAAAGTGGCTTCAGGGGGACTCAACAGTGTTGCCAGCACCACTGGAAGGGGAAGAAGAGATGCAGTCAGGCTTTTCACAGTGGTGTGTGGTAGGAAGTTGAAAGGTAGCAAAACAAGCTTTAACATGAGAGCCTCAGGCTGGAAAGAAGAAGCCTTTTCTCCAGGAGGACAGCCAGCAGAGAAACAGGTTGTCCAGAGGTATTATACCATTTCCATTCTTGGAGTTTTTCAAGAGTCAGCTGGAGAAAACTCTGAGTAAATTTGTCTGAATTAAGGATCAACCCTGCTATGAAATGGAGATTGTGCTGCAGGCCTCCCAGAGTTGATCCTTCCAACCGAAATTATGTAATCATTCTGAGAGTGTTAACTAAGAAAATAAATTATCTTGGCTATTTTTGTTCTTCTATTATTACCCTCACAAAGCAAATATTTTTAAATTTAGCATTTTTCCTGTATTTTCTGTGCTACATATTCTCTATAGTGACAAAGTAATCTTTGTAGATTTGTTACAAGAACTTGTGTATTCCGGGCACGTAACACACATTAGTAAGAAAAGGCAAGTATTTTTCACTTCATCCTGACGATAAGAAGGAAAGGTGTTAAAATAATTTAAGAAGCTGGAGCAAATGGACAAAAAGGAATAAAGCAGGGAAAAAGGAATAAAGGAGGGGAAAAGGAATTAATATTGCAGGAGACTTAGAAGCTGTTAACCACCAGATTCCAATTGTCACGTTACCAGGACTTCAGCATTTAATGCTGTAACAGTTTTGCACTGCAGACACAGCTATAACAGAAAAGAACAGTAATGATAAAGGAGGAATTTAATTTTAATCTACACTATAGAGACCAAATCCAGAGCAGAGTTTCTGTGCCACAATTGCAAGGTCAGTTTCTATCTGCTGAGGATCTTTCTTAGTCCAAGTTTTATTTAAACTGTCCAGACAAGTGGAAGTAATGTTCATATGATAAAAAAAAAAGAAAATCAAAAAACCAAAAAAACAGCATAGAACATTGTAAAATTGACATAATTTATTACACTGCATAGAGCTGAACTAACAAAAATTTGTTTGCATTTTATTACTGCCAACTGTGCAACTGCTGCTTTGCACCTGTTCTGGGCATTGGACAGGGTGCTGTTTCCACAGTTAGAAAGGTGTATTTTTCTGATCTATCCAAGCTGAACTTTTTTTTTTTGCTGAAGACTTACTAGACAACTGCAAAGATGCATATGCCTGCTTGCAGCTCTAAGGCTTCAATCCTAAAACTGTCCATTCTAGCTCCTGACATCATTACTCCAATTTTCTTATATCTCAGTCCTTTGGGGAAGTCTTCCTAACAGCAGTTTCCAGAAGGCAAAATTTGGAATCTTGGTCTCAGCAAAACACACAGTATTTTTTCTCTTTGAGAGAGAGATCAGTACTTTATCTCTATTTCTGCCTTTCACCAGTTTGATTTTTGACATCAGTTTCCTGTTGCTATGGTTCTCCATACAGCTTTTTTGTTCTGGATTGTATTATGATTCCTTTTGTAAAAAAATATTACACCTATGGTTTATAATGTTTCTTTAGGGAACCTTGCAATATCTGTTATTTTACAGAAACAGATTTAATGTCTCTCTCTCACATCCAAGTACTACTAAAAATCTACTTTTTCATTTTAATTCTTGTAACAAAATGGAGAAAAAACATATATTAATGGAGTGGGAGGTTTAGTGAAGATGGAGCATTTCTTTTTCACTAATGAGGCTTGAGGGCAGAGTACGATAATAGAATACACATATTCATTCTTGTGGCCAGAAATGTGTTCTTCCTTTTTCTTTTCCCCCAATTCCCTGCCCTGCGAGCATTGTGAAAGGCATAAAGCTTGCCTTGAATATATTAAAAAAATCTTCCTAAATGTTCTCAATTAGCCATCAAGAACTGGAAACTAGCCTTGAAAATCAATAGTCTCTCTTTATTAAAGATAAATAAATAATCGAATGACATGTTAATTTCTTAAGACCCTGCCTCTGTCACTGCAAATGGGTAGATGCTTTGGAGAAGTAGAGAAATTACTTGAGTCAGCCAGAGAAATTCAACCAATACAGGTTGCTTACTGGCCCCTGAATATTCTCTTTGGTTTCTAAATAGTTTGTTGGCTAAGAAATAAAAGAGAAACCTAACATTGCTAATCTTCATTAAAGGAATATTAGAAAATTGCTGTTGTTCTCACTTTTACAAGTACTGAACACAGAAAACTGATGTGTAACACTGGTATGAAAATTCTTGAAAGT
Source organism: Camarhynchus parvulus (assembly GCF_901933205.1). Lineage (NCBI taxonomy): Eukaryota > Metazoa > Chordata > Aves > Passeriformes > Thraupidae > Camarhynchus > Camarhynchus parvulus. The sequence goes on from NC_044601.1 coordinate 40,624,137, forward strand.
AAATGCAGTATTTTTATATTCATATTCTCCACATATTATAATTCATATAGTTACTAGCATTAACAATGGTCAGAGCTGTCTTTATGAATTTTTATGATCTTTACAGACATATATCTTAAAATGAAGACTATTTGCTTAAACTGATGGATTTTGCTGCCTCAAATACCTGATATGTGCATAACTCGCATAACTGAAAGTGTGACCAGCATATACCAAACTTGTAACTAGTAAAATCTGCTTGGGAAATCTGCCAGGATTTTTGACGTATTTTGCATGTAACACTTTATTATCAAACAGTAGATTACTTAGAAGCATGCCTCTAATTTAGGATTACACAGATTGTCAAAGGAAATAAAATTGGTATTCTATGACCTGTTCTTTGCTCCTCTACAGTGCTGTAGGTCCTGATCTTGTGCAGATGTTTACTTCAGAGGAAACTGAGGGGTCTGTGGCCTCAGTGTGCTGAGTCTTTATAAATCCACTAACTTCCCACCTGTCAAGTTTACAGACATTAAAGCTCTAGTATTTAAACCCATCAAAAACTAATATCCAATCCTTTCAAAAGAGTGGTTGCATATATTATGTGTTGAACCTGGATGTATGAGAGGTGCTCACCAAAGCTGCTCTGTCCCTCCCCTCTTCAGTTGTACATGGGAGAGAAAATACCACAAAATCCTTATGGATTGAGATGAGGGCAGAGGGAGATCACTCATTGATTATCGTCACAGTCAAAACGCAGTTGACCTTGGGGAAATTAATTTATTTTATTTTCAATAAAACCAGAATACAGCAATGAGAAATAACTCCAAATCTTCCCTCCCTTCTTTCTGGGTCCAACTAAATTTCTAAATTCTCTACCTCCTCCTCCTAAGTGGTACAGAGGGACAGGAAGTGGGAGTTGCTGCAAGTTTATCACACCTTGTCTCTGCCACTCCTTCCTCCTCACACTCTTACCTACACCAGTGTGGGATGCCTCCCACAGGAGACAATCCTTAATGAAATTTCTGAATATCAGTCCTCCCCACAGTCTGCAGCAGTCTTCCCCATAGTCTGCAGTTATTCATTAACTGCTCTAGCATGGATCCCTTCCTTTTTGATCAGTCCTTCAGGAACAGGCTGCTCCAGTGTGGGACCCCCATGGGGTCACAAGTCCTGCCAGCAAACTGCTCCAGTGTCGGCTCCACTCTCCATATGGTTATTGTCCTGCCCAGAGCCTGCTTCAGTACAGGCTTCTTATGGGGTACATTTGGGCACACCCACCTCCTCCAGCATGGGATCCTCCAGGAACTCCAGGTGGGTATGTGCTTCCATAATCTGAGAGTTCATATTCCTATAAAGCAATGAACACATTAACATGAAAGTGAAGGCAAAATTACTCCTCCCAGGACTAAACTCACCAAAGTAAAGTTTAATTTTGAGATTGAGCAAATCAGAATGCTTGAACCAAGGCATCAACTGTATTTTAGCTTTCAAATAATATAGTGCAAAGACCTGGTGTTCTTCCTACCTGACCCAAAACTTTTCCTTTTACTGTTTTACTTCAGACCAGACCCACTCCAGTGGCTGACTTGGCTTACCTCATAGTAAACTACAATAGTATGCTTATGTCCTGTCACACTTGCAACTAAATCTCGACAAAATTAACAAAGTAGTTTACCTAGAGCAAATAGCTTTCTAATAGCTGCAATATGTAATTTTAGCTATTGAATTATGAAAATTTTTTTTAGAAAAGTCATTATAAAATAATGAAATATACTCCAAAGTTGCACTTGTGGTCAGATCATAGGCTAGGTTATGGTTCAGAAAATCAATTTATTTCAATAGAATTTTTAGGCTGGAAGGAGTGCAAATCCTGCCTTGCAAACCTGGGAGTGGAGTCTTTCACAAGGGTGAGACTAGAGCATATATATATATATATATATATATATGAATTCAAAGTAGATAGAGAATATTTCTAGCATGACATATTTAAGGTTAATGACTCTTAAGTAGTTAAAGTTCCCCATGGACTGACATTTCTGCCTGATGTTGGAACTGGATTATATACAGACTGTGAGAGTTCCTGCCATAAAATTGAATGAGGAAAAGAGATATACTGGGATTTGTGCTTTTGACTGTTCCATGAGAGTCTATGAATAAATCAGAACTTTAAAGCCTGTAATTCTTTTTTTTTTTTCTTTTTAATGATAAGTATGTTTCTAATTTAGTCCTGTGAATGGTAACTATAATGATCATGTAGAAATAAGGACATAGAAAAATTCATGCATTGTTTAATTTCAGATTTTTTGGAATGGAAATACACTTTCTTATGTGTACTATTTGAATAAGGCTGCTAAATAACTGATGGTATACAAATTATGTGCAACTTAACTTTGGCCTGACACTTAAAAACAGATTTCTGCTGTGAAATGTTTAAACACTTCTCATGTCACATTCAGCAATGTATGGGTATTAAAACAACCCTGGAAACAAACTGTCCATGGATATATTTAATTTAATTACCCACTTTCATTAATATTTGTTCTGCTGATTGCCTCAAATACTTTAGATTTCTTGCCTATAATTTGAGCTTATTAAATTTCTGAAGGTAAGGATCTGTGTGACAGGAAGGACAGTAGTCCTGAAAAAGAGCAAAAGAGAATTGCACAGTGTATATATTCTTGAACTGGATAGACAGTCCAGAATTGCAGACTTCTGGTAATATTTTCTTTTGACAAGGAATCAAAATGATGATGTGACAAAAAGGTCTAATTGTCCTGCTTAAATTGCAAACATCTTATGAGCACACATATTTTCCAGGATTAATATCATAAAAGTTATAGATACTTTTGGTTTTTACAAACTAAAAATATATAAAAAACAACTCATTTATACTCTTAGAATTTTTCAGAGACAGAGTAATTTACATGGGAAATGGAAATAGTTATAGAGTGTAGATATTGTAGACATGGAAGGATTATCTTTAGCTGCTGGTAAACATATTATTTGTAGAGATAATAAAGGAAATACTGAAAGCTGTCCTTTCTGTGAAGTTGCTTACAGGTGTCATCAGCAACGAATTTGCCTTATGGTAGAATACAAAATTCATGTTTTCATTCAGAAAGAAGGATATTTATTTCACATTTATATTTTTATGGTGCCTTATTTTATAATACAGTTAATATAAGTCCTTAAGAATAACAGGAAAGACTAAAGAAAAAAGTCACATTAACAAAAATAGTATATAGTCTCCATTAAAAATCTGTTGCTAAAATGTAGCAAGAATAATTTTGCAGTTTGTGAATAGAAACAAAATATAAGAAAAAAATCTCTTACTTGTGTGTTAGTAGAGTAAGGGTATCAATAATATTTTTACCTTTGGGATGAGTTTTTCTTCCTCTGCCCCTTAAACTATCAGTATAATGGAAGAAAATTTTCATAGCGTTAACACCCATTTTGAGCCTTAGCTTAATCATTAAGCAGCCTTCCTATTGCACATTTCAATTGTTAGAGTTCCTAGCTTGAAGATTCACCTGTTGGTCTAATATATATATATAAATTACTTCTAGTAGAATACCAAAATGGAATAGGGGACAATAGAAGCTAAAACTCTTCCAAACTGTTTATAGGTATCACCTAATGGCACAAAACATGCTTATGGAAATGATTACAATTGTATTTGTAAGGAATTGACTTAATACAGATTTCTTATACAACAGCACAGACTAGTGGCTTCTAGCAAGGCTGCATGTTTGCCTTTTCTCTTAAACAGTATTAAATTAAGAGGGCTAAGACCAGGGGGGAGTGTTTCTGTTCTTCTAATTCATGCATGGCTTGTGATAGGAATGCATACTTTCAACTAAATACAAAGGTTTTTTACAAAGAGACAAGTTGTGTTGTTTTTTGGGTTTTTTTATGCTTTAGGAGATTGAACCTGCCTTGCACATTTTTTTACATGTAATTACAAGGAACTACTTTGTCCAGACTGAATAGTTTTTCAATTTCTTGCAAAAGTGTGTCACAGATTCACTGCATCATTACAAAAAATTACGCAAAGATATTATTCAAAACCTCTCAATCTTCTTTATATTTCTATACAAAATATTTGCATAACATTTGTCTATTAAATCTTTCTGTAAGTCTTCTAGACTTCAGAAAATATATAGTTACAATTAAGGTTAGTACCATAACCTGAATGTAGGAATTTTAATCATAGTGATTACACAGAGGTCTCCTTACCTCATTTCTTATGCATCTTCCTATATCTGCTTTTCATGTCTTTCTCTCTAGTTAGCCCAAGTATACTATTACACAGACACTGGTGTAGTTGCTTCTGGTAGCTGGCATATCCCTTGCTCAATATTGTCCTACATTTCCCATTAAGATGTACCCCATTCCTTGAGAAATGCTTTTCTCTGCAATTATCCAAATAACTCCTAGAAAATCTAGTGTGGCCCTGTAGAGGCCTGAGAATATGGTGTGAATACAATAAGTACATGGGAAGGTGCCAACCATGGAAGTATACCTGCAAATTTCCTACTTTCCAAAACCTAGCTTGTGAAGATGGAAAATATACTGTTCTTGCTCATCAGAATAAATTGATAAAATGGGTGGAGGTGTACCTCTGTGAGTACATTTTAAAAATTATCTTCCAGTACATTTCATCTGTTGGCCACATTTAAGATCTCAGTATCAAGGTAATGAACACTGGACCTAAAGACAAAGTTAAGAGTAGGGCACTGTAAATAAACCTTAGATTGAAATCCAGTGGGCTGAATTTAACAGCTGGTATTTGTAACTTAGTAACACTAATGAGCCGTAAAAGACGTGAAATGTAAACCTCAGACTAGCAGGAAATAAATGATTTATCGTGCAGTTTAAATTACAATATAATTTGGTGTAAATTTTCTTGGGACAGCAAATACTTCAGGCATGATAGCCTGATATCAATCTATCATTTCACTATGTAATCATAATTCCTCTCACCATACGCCTCCACTGTGTATTTATATTATTCTAAGTGGTTCAACTGGCTTGATTTTCTCATTCTAGGTCTCATTTCCATTCCATCTTACCTTGCAATTACTTCCCATCCTCAAAGAGATTACACAGGAATTATTTTTTTTTTTTAGGAATATGAACGCTTATATGTATTTTGGCTAAAACTTGCAAATCTGTGAGGCTGTGTACTCACGTCTAAATCACAAATCTGTCTAAATCATTCGACATCTAACTTGGCTGTCTTGAAATCCTCACCAGGCATTTAACTGGGAAGAAATACTGAGTGTTGACTGAATTTGGGACTATACATAGATGAAACAGAACTGAGAATGAAGACAGAAAAGCTCTTAAAAAATGCCCAGGGCCCTGTAAGGTACCTAGTACTGATTATTCTAACAATCAGCATCAAACTTCTTCGCAGTGCTAGCTACTCTGTGTGTGTTGGGACCTAAAGTGCAGTCTCCTGGCAGGTGGACAAAACTGGTGTGTTTTGATTTTGTTTTTATATATTTGTTTTTTGTTTTCTGAACCTGGCAACTCTTAGGGAAATCTGGGTATTCACTGTGAGGTTCCTGCTACCTATCCATAGCATCAGTATTTTAGACCAGCATTTTTACATATCATAATGAATAAAACAGTAGCACTGATATTTACACTACAAAATTAAACAAATTATTGTCTGCAGAAACCTCTTTGATTTTTATTTCCTATTCCTTTTGCATCTTGTATTGTCCCTATTTTGAAAGTATCTATGCTTTCTAGTTCATATTTATGAATATGGCTTAATTAAAAAGTCCTCCATTCAGACTTTGAATTGCAAGATTTAGGTCCACATTTTCATAATTTTACACTCTTAATACGATTAGAATAATGATCATTTAGATGGCTACACAGGTGTTAAGCACCTGAATGTCATCAGTGGTGATAGCTTTAATTTTTCATTAGATTACTCTTAAAAAAACCCTCCAATTTTATTTAGTCAGGAAAGATTTCCTTCCAGCAGATGGCAGCAACTCTCCACCTACCCCAATTCAGATTATAAACATGCATATTAAGCACAAACTCAGAGAAGAAATTCTTTTTTTTTTTCCCAGCTGATGGCTGAATTGCTTACACAGACTATTCTTCTCCAGTTTTAATTTTCAAGATGACCAAACACAACTGGTGTCACTAAGTTGTCTGAAACCAGCCAAACCAGGAGGTATATATTAGATTACAATTATTTTACTATATTGACAATTTAGATAAAGGAAGGCGGACCAAAGCTGTAGTTAAATTTTTATTTAGGTGACAGGATGCACTGCTTAAACTAAACTTCAACTAAACTTGCTTAAACAGCTGCAAGAATCTGAAGCTGTTCTGGCTTTTACTGAGACAGATTTCCTTGTATTTCCTTGCAGTGGACTTGTCATTCATAGCCATTCTTCTTACTTGGCACACTGGTAGTGCAAGTGGTATTGGACAGGATATACACAGCCTCCCTAAAGATCAGTCTAGCTCAGACATTATTCTCTATTCACAGAAGATCATAAGGTCTTCCTGTTCAAGGGATATTGTCAAATAGAATATTTTAAAGTAATCCAATTAAGTGTATGCCCCAGCTTCCTATAAATAATTAACTGATTTTATTTTAAATCTGTCTATAAAAAGGAGCATTACACTGACTCTTTTCTTCTGCTGAAAAAAACCCCCATGAACTACTGAGACAGCAACGGCCTGTGGCACTATCCAACAGATTATTCAGCTATGCATAGACTTAACTTGATCACACAAATAATCCCTCTTTTGTGGAGCTTCTTGTTTAATTATACCTTAATACATGAATAAGCCACTGTAGGATTCAGATGCAGCTGATTACAATTATACTATACTTATACATAAAAATGATCAAAAATACATATGTAGGCCAAGGATTATATATATAATTCTTCCACTGCCATCAGCTTCCTTGTTATTTGATATTTAAAGGACTCGTAAGTAAAGCTAAAGCTGGTCAATGATGCAGAAGTCTAAAAGAATCCCATCAAATTCTGGTTTTTTGACAAATATGAGAGATAAAAAATATTTTGCTTACTTTAAAACAATGCAACTGTAATACATACTTCAACATAATACTACAAAACATTTAATTTGCTCCACAAATTTGGTTTTGTTTAGCTTAAAAAAGGGTGCTGCATTTTTGAATCAAATGCTATGAAAGGACTTTAATTAGAAAACATGAATTTGTGTAAAAGTAAAACTAAACAGCTTTCAGTTACCTGCTGACAATTTCTTAGCTATGTTGCATGTAGAATGGATATACCAGGGGAAGTGTTTTACTGGCAACCATTGAACAAGCTTTTCTAACTTTGTAGCCTAAACATTACTGTTTAGTTGTTGGGGACTTCCCTTCCCTTCCCTTCCCTTCCCTTCCCTTCCCTTCCCTTCCCTTCCCTTCCCTTCCCTTCCCTTCCCTTCCCTTCCCTTCCCTTCCCTTCCCTTCCCCTTCCCTTCCCTTCCCTTCCCTTCCCTTCCCTTCCCTTCCCTTCCCTTCCTCTTCCTCCTCTCCTCTCCTCTCCTCTCCTCTCCTCTCCTCTCCTCTCCTCTCCTCTCCTCTCCTCTCCTCTCCTCTCCTCTCCTCTCCTCTCCTCTCCTCTTTTTTTTCTTTTCTCTTCTTCTCTTTCCCGTTTCCCTTTCTCTTTTTTTAAATTTCCACAAAGAAAATTGTTCTTTTCTTACTACATAGATTCAGATTACTTTGGAGAACTCTTTGCCCTTTTCCTTTTAACCCCAGGTTGCTATTATTTGTGGTAAGATCACCTGTATCAATTGTCTATAGAAATATTTTATTTTAAAAAGTGTTCGAGAGATCGGATACAATTAAAAAGGGTTAGAGAGATAGGGTACGATGAGATTATGTCAGAAGAGAGGAATGGGTAAAATAACACTTTGGCTTTTATTTTCTAGCCTGTATTGGTAACTTTGGATTCACTTAGACAGTACTGGACCACACAATCGCTTTAAGGACTTAAAATATGGTTCTTAATTTTCAAATGCTCAAGAATTTTTGCAGTGGGGAATTCTATTCATATATTTAGATTTTTGAAAAGTGCACTCTATAACTGTAGCACATTTAATAAATATATATCCTTTTTTTCCTACAAAACATAACTTTCTGATATGTACTAATTTGAAATTTTCTATAGTATATCAGATGTTTTATTAAGACAATAGAAGAAGACAGAAGAAAAACCCCCAAAAACTGGAACCAAAAGGAACAGCAGCAACAAAAGGTAGAATCATTGCACAAAAGTGAAAAATTTCCTGCAGTCCTGTTCCAGGATATATTTTTTAACTTCTTCTTGGTGTATCACTAGAAGAAATAATGGCAGAATTTCTGAGGTTTTTTTTGTGGTTTCTCTCCATCCACAATTAATTTTTATCTTTTTGTGAATTCATTTCACTAATACCTGTCTTGTAGATTTTGAGTGATATACAAGTTGACCCACTTACTAGCAGATTTTTCTTGTTATTTATTGGCATTGCTGAACAGTTTCTCTGTGATAATATGCCATTTTCAGGAATGCCAAATGCTGTTGAGTACTATTTGTATTCATTAGATATATAAAGGAAGCAAAACAACAGAGGACATTTTAAATAAAAACCATTGAAAACAAAAATAGACACAGAAACAAAATAATTTCAAATGGATAAAAAAGTAAGGGCAGTAACAGAAGGAAATTTTAAAATTAATCTTATTTACAAAATTCCTAATTATACCAAGAAGATTGGTGGGCTTCATAAAAGAATAGTTTTTAGCTGTATTTCAAATACAGAGCATTGTGCCTACCACAGTTTCTCCAAGGCACAAGTTAGCTCATAAAAATTAGTTATTTTACTGATGATGTCTTCTATGCCTAGAACTCTGAGAAAACGTTTGTCAACAGTTTTCACCTCATAGTTTACTGACTAGACGATAAATTAATCTTGAGGCTTAGTAAAAAAGAAAAAAGAAAATTTATTTAGTGCTTTAATAATAGAGCAATTAAGAGACAAGCTGATGTCAATGCCCCCAAATCATTATGCAATTATTTTCCAAAAAAAAAACCAACCAAAAAAAAACCCCACCAAAAAACCAACAAAACAACAACAACAAACAAAAAAAAAAAAAAAAAAAAAAAAAAAAAAAAAAACTTGGATAAATTTCTTACTGCAGAAGCAGAAGGAAGACCATGATTAAACTTTTAACACATTGGAAAATTCAAATTTTTTCAAAGGATCTAGCAAGTTAAATTTTTGGCAAAAAGGACATACTTGTTCCACATCTACAAAAGAAAAACAATACTTCTAAATTAATTTTTTTCTGTTTTGTGGTGGGACCTGGAACCAAGGCAGGAGCAGGGGCCTATGACAAAGTCACACCAGGGCCAGGTTATGGAATTAAGGTGAAACACAGGGGCAAGAGAAGGTCCTGGAGGCAGCAGGGAAGCGGATAGACATGGGTCAGCCCAGAGTTTCCCAGTGACAGGGTCTGGGAGGAAAGTGGAGCAGAAGACCAGCTCAGCTGCCGCTGTGGGCACAGCCCCAGGATCTTGGCCAGGCGCCACTGCGGCTGGCTTGAGGGGATCACAGTGGAAGGCACATCCTGGGGCAAGGCCTCATAGTGCCTGACTGTGGCTTCCAGCCCTAGTGTGAGTGCTCACCCATGGCTCCAATCTGGGTGGGCTGCAGGGCAGCCTCTTGCACAGCCGTGGCGCCTTTCTCCATGACTTGGCCTTAGGACGCAGCCCCATGCACAGGTAGGGGCTTAGGAAGGTGAGGATACCCTGGGAGAACAATGTGGCAGCTGTGGATACACCAGGCCTGATACAGCGCGCCTGCAGAGTGTGTTCCCCTAGCAGAGGAAAGAGATGCAGTGTTGTTGGGGAAGCCACACTGTCCTGCTGCAGCAGTGATATTGAGGGAATGGGCAGGACAGGTGTGGGCACTGGGACCTGGGGAGGGCCCTGGCCGCACATCAGCGGAACTGGGCAGAAGCAGACCCTGCAATAAGCCAGGCCTTAAGGGCTGCCCAAGCCCTTGACACCCTCGGTTGGCCATTGCCGCTGCTTTCACCTCAGCCTGTGATAAGTCTGACAGGAACTTCTGTCTCATGAAGAGCAAATTCTAGTGTTTACATTATTATTACTGGCACATATTTTGTTAGAGGAGGTCTGCCCTACTAATTTTTTTTCTTATGATTTAGGAGCTCTTTTACTGCTTGAGTTTGCTGCAGCACTGGAATAGAAATTGTCAAACTTTGTGAAATGCAAGGTAAAACAACACTGATGGTATTCTAATAGGTGAAAATGTGTTAAACACATTTTTCCTTTATCTCTCTGCAGGGTCCTGTTTACTGGAGCTTAAATCTCTTCTAAATAGTAGCCTGAAACCACTCTATTTTGCTTCCTACTACATTCCCACTGGGGCAATACCATGTTTCTTGATATTATTCTTCATCGTGCTACCTCTTAATAGCAATGAGAATACTACTGAGAATGACTTTACAGGAGAAGAAACACTGATTTACTTGGCTGTAAAATCATTCCTGGAAGACTGCCTACTTGTGTTGTACAGTTAAGAGGGAGACTGTGTTTCAGTCTGTTTGTGAAAATGAGGTTAGGCAAGTGAGAGGTCTTAATAGGCCTCTCTTAGCTCCATCACCTGCTATTGTCTTTCTGGACTATATACACAGGTGACATTGAATGGCCAGGATTAATCATGATTGAGGGATCAGGAAAATATTGAGAAAATGTTTAAGGGTAAAATATCTTTTAGTCTCATAAAACACATCAGATATAGAATTCTTAATCAGCTTTTTTCATTATCCTTCATGTATACTGCTACCTGTAGAAGTGGGAAATACTCTGGCTTTTTTAGACTAGTATTCATTTCTCCTGGTTTATCTAGTCTTTTTGAAAGACTTTGCAGTTTTGTTCTCTAAGGAAACTAATTGAACTAAATTAGGTACCAGATTTTCTGAATTTTGAAAATCCCGATTTTGATATCATTCTTCACACTTTCATGTTTTAATTTGAGAAATTTATATTTTTCCTCCTCTTTCATGTTGCTGCTTAGAGCCAAAGACACATCTCCTGATGTTCTTTCTTGATTGAAAGCAAATGGTTAAATAAGGAATATTTTACTCTAAACTTTATTTGAGAAATACATATTTTTCACACTTCGTATTTGCAAGGATGACAGTAAACAGAGTGTACTCACACATCCTGAAAATGACTGTCAGATGTTGATGGCAGTTATTGTATCAGCAAGGGGAAAATTGCTCTTAATAAGAAAACAACTTTTGACAGTATAATCTCTTTGTCAAAACCAAAAAATCCTAAATATAAATAACTTCCAATTCTGTGGGGGAAAATAAATTACTATGAAAGGAGAATTTAATGTATATACCAACGTTTGATGCAGTCTTTCATTCTTTTAAAGATTTTTAGTAGGAAGATAGAAGCATGGAGTCTACTCTCTGATATTAAATCAGACTAAGTACCTCCAGCTTGTAGAAGAATCAGCTTCTGGCTCACCTTTCCTCCTTATAATGAACCTGATATTCTATTTTTTCAGTGCTTCCATCTTTAAGGATTTTCTACACACCTTTTATTATCTCAGTCTGAAGTGAGCTAATGTTACAGACAGTGTTAAGTTGGTTGAAGTTCCCAGCATCTAAATGATGTTACTCAGAACTAGGCTATCCCAGCATGACCATTGTTTGCATTGAGTAATTTATAAGTCATTTACTTTATTCCTTCTCTTTCAATTTTTTGATTTAGGTGTAGGTGTTTCTTTCCTTTCCAGAGCATAGAAGTGACTTGGTCATGAATCCATAAAGGACCTCATTTTCTATTCTGTGCCATATCCATATATACAACAAGACTGTTTTCCTTAAAAAAAAAAAATGGCTTGAATACTATGTCATTTTTCCTGACAGGCTTTTCAGCTGTTAAAGAGCTTTGTCTGTCCCTTACTGTGACCTTCAGGGCCCTGAGAGAGGTTTTTCTTTTGAAAAAAACAAACTACAATCTAGTTACCACAAAAAGTACCAATTCATATGCTTCTGCCCCTTTCCCTGTCCAGGTGTAACATTTATCAGACTGCCATCAAAAAGGTAAACTTGCAGAAAATGAAACTCTTTTTTCCTAAGTAATATTACTGAGTTCTTTAGACTCATGGACTCTGTCAAGGGAGAAACAGTGGACAGGGCAGAAAAGCATGAAGCAATGAAGATACCCTCTGTTCCGTGTTAGCTGCTAGTTTTGCCTGCCTAAGGTATGGAATATAACGAATACCCATTTTCATTATTTCAATACTAGAGTGATTAAGAAGATTAAAGGACCACCACAAGAGAATTAACCTTAATTAGGTCAAATTTAAACGAGTTACCTGCATTCCCACAGATTCACATGCTTTCACAGTATTCTTCAATTAACTTACTTATTTGCATGGCATGTCAGTGACATAGCAGAAGACTGCCAACTCAATATACCAGTGACAAACCTGAGAGAGGCCTGGCTATGGTCATACAGAGTCTAACAACAATGTCTGCCCCCAAAGTCCACTGACAGCCACTCAGCAGAGACCACATCTTTTCCCTCAAGAGCTTTTTAGCATTGTGTGACACAGACTTAGAAACAAAGTTTGGGAACTGTGACATCTGCTTTCTTATATTTTATATTTAAATACAGTGAATAAAGATTTTGGAGACACAAAAGATTTTTTAAGAGAAGGAGTATTTTTGTAAAAAAAGAAAAATCGTCATTTTATAAGTTATTTTATTTTTAAGAAAGAACAAGCCTATTGATCCTGTGGGGCTGTATAGCAACATTTTTCCCTTGATATTTTAGCAATGTAACCCACCATCCTCTTATTTTTTTATCTTTTAAATAAATAGTAGCCAACGATTTTCTGTTTCAGCAAGTTTAGGAAACCAAATAGATGAGTTCCCAGAGCTACCCTCCCTATGATATTCAGATGTGCTGTTGATTTTGTCAGTTTTTGCAGTTTAATCATCTATGATTTAAGCTTAAAGCTATGCTGATACACTGATATCTTTGATACTGAGACAAAAACTGAATGAGGCCTAACTGTGAAACTATCAAAAGAAATTGAGCAAAAATAGAAAAGAGCCATGGAATTGTAAGTAGAGAAAAACAGCGCAGGGGAAGAGGGCAGTGAAAGTCTTATTCAACTTCTGTCCCTCTACTACAACTCTGAAATAGTTCCTTGTCTTTCTTTTAAATGTACACAGAATGTATTTTTTATTCTTCAAGAAAATGACCATAAATTGATCTATATAAACTGTGCTTAACAAATTAGAACATTAAGAATATATTTAAGCAATATTTTTATGTTTTTTGGTTGGAATTTCTGGGGTTTTTTTAAAGCAAAAGTTGATGAAAAACAGTACTATTAACAGAAAGGGAAAGTACTGAATGTGAAAATAGTCTTTCAGTGAACAGAACAGGTTCATCATTTTCTAGTGATGAAAGACCATGTAATTGGACCAAACAAATTTAATTAATACAGGCAACTAAAATGCATAGTACAGAGTAACAAAGAGAACTGATAAAAGAATGGAAAAATCTTATATTTAAATACATTTTTATTAAAAAGGAGCAATGCATAGTGCACCAATTTTCAGGACATATTTTATGAGTTCATATTGCTTAATCAGCACTCCTATGATGTGATGATTAGTTAAGCAACCTAGATAAAGAAAAAAATAATAATTGATGCTTTATTTACAAAAAGGAAATACTAACTGATGTTTGCATCAGCCTAATAATTCTCTGCCATAAACACAGCAATGTTACAATGTAACAACATATGTATTCAAAGTAATAATTTGAACCATGTCATTAAGCCTTCAGCATTGACAACATTACTATTTGTGTGATTCTATTCACTCTGCTTCCAGTCTGACTGTGGAAAATAAAGCAGATAGTGAAGTGCTTCTGACATCAAAATGATTAACTCAGTCCATTGTCCTATACAACCATGTTTCGCCACATTTGAAATCCCTGCAAGATCATATTAAATAAATGCTCCAGACATATGTTCCCCTTGTATTTTATACTACTTAACACTTGTTCATAACAAATTTTTCTACCTGCCTATTTTCAACAATTGTCTTTATGTTGCATATGCAGTGAATTAAAAAAACAAAACAAAACAAAACAAAACAAAAAAACCCCAAACAACAAAACCACTGAAACTGTTACTGTATTATGACAAAAATAGAATATTTCAGGGAAGAGAGTTTTTAGGATAAAACATTCTTGATAATTGGCAGTCATTTATTAGTATTTACTTTTATTCTCTCCTAAATGATTTAGGAATATTGTGATTTCTGAATGACATGACTGAGATATATAAAACAGTGGAAGGTTGTTATCAATCCCAGACTGCTGAGTGAGTGGATAAAACACAAACTCATGAGTGCTGTGTAAAAAATATTGCAGTATCACAGAGTATCAAGGTTGGATCAGGGCCCGCCTGCCTGCTCTCTGCTTTCAGCAGATCTACTGAAAGCAGGTTACCTAAGACCATGTCCAGATGGCTTTTCAGTATTTCCAAGATGAATATTCCACAGTAATTTCTTGGCAGACTGCTTCAGTACTTAGTTATAGTAAAAAAAAGCTGTTTTCTGATAGTCATACAGCTCTTCCTATGTTTCCTTTTTCTCATTGCTTTTTGTCCTGTCATTGGACACCAAAGAAAACAACCTGACTCCATCTTTGCATCTTCCCTTCAGTTGTTTATATGTGTTGATGAGTTTTCCCTTGAGCCTTCTTCTCTCCAGACTAAGCAGTTCTACCTCTCCCAGCCTTACCCCAAAGGAAAGATAACAGAATCATAGACTCATTGAATGGTTATGACTGGAAGGCACCCTAAAGATCTAGATTCAGATCCCCTGCCTGGGTCTCCTTCCACTAGACCAGTTGTACACAGCCCTATCCAGCCTGGCCTTGTACCTTTCATAGATGGGGATTCCACAACCTCTTTGGACAACATATTCCTTCCTAACATCCAACCTAAATGTACACTCCTTAAACTTAAGGCCATTATCGCTTGGCCTATTACTACATGCCATTGTCAAAAGTCCATTTCCAGGCCTCTTGAAAGACTCCTTCAGATACTAGAAGGTGCTACAAATTCTCCCTAAAGCCTTTTTTCCTCTGGACTGAGCAACCCCAATTCTCCTAGCCCATCTTCATAGAAGAGATTGTCCAGTCCTGTGGTCAGCTTTGTGTCTCTCTTCAGGACTTGTTCCAATAGGTCCATATCTTTCTTTTGCTGGGTACAGCGCTCCAGATGGGGTCTCACAAGAGCAGAGTAGAGGGAGACAATCACCTCCACTGACCTTCTGGAAGCACCACTTTTGATGTCGCCCTGAAGTTGGCTCTCTGTGCTGCAAATGCACATTACTGGGTTGCATATGCCTTCTCATCAACCAACGCCCCTAAATCTTTCTCCTCACAATCCATTCTCCACCCAGCCTGTACTTATGTTTGGGTTTCCCCAGTCAGGATGTAGGACCTTGCATTTGGCCTTGTTGAACATCATGGGGTTTTCACAGGCTCACCTCTTAAGCTTGACTGCAAGTGAGAAAGAGCTAAATGAGTGCTTTGAATGGATATCCACATGGTAGAGGTTGTCACAGGTTTGTGATATGCGAAAAGATAACTTTACAATTGAAAAGGCTACAGTTCTGTTTGCATATACCTAAGGTAATTTACCAAGTTGGTGCAAGTACTGCTGATTTTGGTGATATGATTGGTGTATTTCAAGAGCTAATAGCATAAGTTCAGTTATGAAACAGTATTTTTGCACAAAACAGTACATTGAGAAAGGGCTGGTCTAGCACAGTGACAAAGAAAGAAAGTGTTTATGACTAAGACAATGTGTTTGGAACACAATTGTTTCATAACCACTTCAATCAAGTACAGATAATTTCAATATAAATAATTGTGTATGAATATGATTTATATTATTTCACATCACAGTTACTCTAGAAATTCCACTTTGTTTTGCTGCTTTTCAATGACTACTGTTTGCAGAAGTTATTTATTATCAGTGTATTTAATTTTTCTCTTTCTTGAACCCTTCAGAATTTATTGGTGGGTTGCTGTAGAAAAGCAAATAAAACATGATTGTTTTTTTATTTCAGGGAAATCTTGAAGAGTCTTACACTTTTAATCCTCCAGTCGTTAACTGTGCTATGAGGACATTTTGGTGAGGCGGTAAGTTGGTGTAGATCTATTACTTTGATCAGCTGAATTGTCATTTCAGATTTAACTTCTATAAAAATGTCCTTCAATGTCTATCTGACAAACTTTTCTTCCAGGCTCTCTTGGCAAATTTCCAAAACTGTAAATCTGTGATTTACTTCATATGTAGGAAGTCTGAATCACAGAGGTGTCAGATTATTTCTGTATTTACAGATCAACTGTAAATCACATAAACAGAGCAGTTAATTCCTACATGCTCAGTTTCTCTTTTCCAGAAATCTTAGGTTCCTACATATGTGGAAATCTGGGTGATTATTGTAATTAGTTCAGTAGAGAACGAGTCACTCAGGAATGCTAGATATTGTCATGTTTCCAAATTTCAGTAATCTATTTAGCAACTACTTGTCAGACTCCTTCCAGAATATTCCATATCCACACCAATATGAGTATGACAAAACTCTAAAGGCTTTTATTTTCCTGACTGCAAAGAAGGCTTGTGGATTTAAGAGGTCACTGCAACCTGTCAATGTTCCCAGATGGGCAATTTTTACAAAACTCTAATAAATTACATCATAGCTTCTGTTGATCTTAGCAACACTCCAGTAACTCTTATATAATACTCTCTAACTGAGAATTTTCATTTGAAATAGGATTATTTTAAATTTTTAAATTTAAATACTGAGTAGAGAAAACAGACACAATTGTTACTTATTTCTAGGTTTTAAAAAAGTTCTGAATAATGAAAGGCCCAATGATTGTGAGTCATGTTTTAGACAATTGTGTCCCATGTCTCTCAGTCTTAATATACCATGCTCATTCTTTTTCTTTCAGTCAAAGTTTGTGCTACTGTTGGAGCTCAAGTGCTGGAAAAAAAATCTTCATTTTTCAATGGAACACCATGTGGGTTTTTCTAAGCTAGATGCCATGTACAAGAACCGTTTTATAAATTCAGTTATATATAATTGTTATATGAAAATTCCAGAATTTAATGAGTGCAAGAAAACCTTTTGAAACTCTAGATCCTAAGAAGAATAAAGTTGTATGTTATTTCATATGCTACAGACATAGAAATGATTGTTACATTTTGTACATCAATTGCAGAGGTAGGACCACTGATGCAGCATAGATTCTAATTCTCTGCTCTCTTGCTGTTGATATATGGACAATTTAGAAAGTAAACAAGAAAAAATATTTCTCATTTTAATTTATGAAGTTCACCCATAGTTTGTTACTTTTAAACCAGGCAGATATTTGTTCTTATCAGTCCTTTGAGTGACTTTTTCTTTGCCATATCATTGAAGTATAATGTCACTAACTACGCTGTTGTCTAAAAGAAGTGATGTCACACAAGCAGTGTCTGTTTATTGGAGTGAATACCAACAATGAAATTCCATTTTAATACTAAGTTTCCTTTTCAAGGATTTTTTTCCTTGCCTTTGAAAATGTGGTACCGATTACAATGTGATCTAAAATCATGCCATTTGGTCATCCTCTTATCTCATTTTGTTAGCTAAAATATAAATTACTTTAATTGGAAGTATTAAAATTATCCCCTTGTCTTGCTGTTCCTACTGTAAAAATACAAGTAGTTCCGATGCAATAATTATTTTACCCAAACTAATAAACACATTCTTAGAACAAATTCACATTCTTAGAATAAAATATAATAAATACAAATCTAATTTATTTCTGCAGTATCTTGCACCAGATTGAGTGGGTTTTTTTTTAAATAAATGTGAACTATTTATTAACATTTATATTTCATAGTTAATTCTTGATTTCCTGTGGCTAGATTCCCACTTCTTCGAGACTGTAAATCTGGAATAAATAAAATTTCCTAAAATTCTGTAACTTCATCAACTTTAACACATTTCCTTGAAGGAATTAATAGCAATGGAAAAACAATGGATAATTAAAAATGGAAAAAAACCTCTGCCAAATTTACAGTATACTCTCAGTGGTTTAATATTCATATTAGTTTCAGAATTCTGTATTTGTGGCATAGGTATAAAATAATATACAATTTTTTAACTTCCATTCATTTTCATTTCAGTTGTTATGGAAAGAAAAAAATCCAAATTGTGCAAACTATCTCTTATAGGAAGTATTTTAGCAAAACTCCATAAGCATAGAAATGCCTGCTGAAAATTGAATAGAAGTTGCTTCTTTTATGTATTGATTTCTCTTAAACAGAAATTCAGTGGTGTGTTTTCCTCTGGTTGGTGAGCACAGTTTCAGCCCTGAAAATGTCAACATACTATTCCCCTTAAGGGTGAAATTTTGATAATGCAGAAATACAAAGCATGTCCCTCAGACTTCATTGTATCTCAGATGCTGCGGTTGCTCGTAAAAGGACAGCCCGGCAGCTCCCACAGCAGAGCGGGAGAGAAAAGGTGAGCAGCCGGCAGCCTAATGGGCCAGCTGATAGAGCCTCTGCAACGAGCAGGGCGATCAGCCAGCTGCCTGGGTCCTCCCTGCGTCGAGGAACGGGACGGCGACCCAGCGAAGGCAAACAGTCCCACGGCAGCAGCTAGTTCAGGCGGAGCAATGAAGAGACGTGAGGCAGGCAGTCTTCTGCAGCGAGGGAGGGTTTATTGGAAGGGAGGACAGGTGCGAGCGGGAGAGGGTGCGCAGAAAACTGCCCAATTTCCCGCCCCTCGGCTGGGGCAGTTATAGGAACCCCGAGGGGGGGGAAAAAATCACACACAACCAGTGACAAGGAACAATACACTGAAAGACAAACCCGGCTGACAAATCATAATACAACATGGGAGCGGCTCCCCACCCTGACCCAATCCCCCTCTGTCCCTGGGAGAACTTTCTAGGGATGGGGAAGGGGCAGAGAGTGATGGGCAGGGGGGTTGCCAGGGGAACGGGGGAGGAGAAGACTTCATTATAATATAATTAGGGAGGGGCACTTAGACAGACATAAAAATTGAAACAAAAAGGCGGGAATTGCCATGGCAATATATGATTGACAGTTATCTGTCAAGGGTAGAAGGGGGAGGGAGCCCTGAAAACTGAGCCTGAAAACGCCATTTTAAACCTTAATAAAAAAAACAACTTTACACAAAACTGAGTAAAATTCACACAAACAAAGCCCGCGCACGCACCGCAACAAGATTCCATATTTAAACTCGGATGAACAGAGATATGTCTGCAGCACTTTTATGATAATTAAGATACATGCAGGAGGAGACAATACATCTTCATTATTTAGAACAATTTTGTTGTGATTGATGAAAAAGATGAAAACTCTAGGTGCAGGCATAGAAGATGAGGTCTATTACTTTTTTCTGATCACAGACTTAAAAGAAGCAATTATTTTTTAAGTCTTTTATGATGGAATTCCTATTAATAATTAAATAATATTAATTCATATTAATAATTAAATAATTCCTAATAATTAAATAATTTATTAATAAAATATATGAGTACAAAATTCTTAACACTGACTATCAGTTCAATAGCTTGGCAAGCTAGAATAAGTATATTCAAGCTTTAACCTCTAGGCAATATTATTGAAGCCAATTTAGATTTGTTCAGTTTGAACATGCATTCTTTCAGTTTGAGTTATTTGGCTAGCTGACATATGATGATAGAATGAGTTCAAATGCTGAGGATAAAGAATTACATTACAAAAAAATTGTGTGTTTTTACAATATTTCACATCCCACAATCACAGCACAAAGGTCAAAGATGAGACATCTATGCAGAGTCAACTGCTCCTTAAGGCAATAAGCAGTTTTGAGTCCTGTGGCTAAAGATGGATGAGGAGTCCTGGAAAAAAGTGAAGACTCGCACACTCAGGCAACACCATAGCTATGGCTAAAAATTCTGGTTCATTTAGCTACTTACCATCAGCACAAAATTCACTTAACCTCATGATCAACCTTAAAATTATGAAAAAAGAACCTCCTTTTTTGATAAAAATCTATATTGTTCATAAATATATTTTTACTGAAACTGATAATAATATAAGGCTAGGTGTCATTTCTAATGAAGGAATAGTGATTAAGAAAGCAACCTAATAGAATTGCAAAAAGAAATCAATACAGAACAGATGCATTACCAGTGAAAATATTTTTGTCCACAAAATTATATATACTTCAAGTAATTTCATTCTTCTAGAGTTCTTTCATTGTGTATAGATAGAAAACTGGAATAAAAAAAAATCTTCATGAACTAATCAGGCATCTGTTGAAAGTACTCAATTCTTCATACTATTCTATTGCAGATGATTTTCAGTAAAATGAAAGGAAAAATTTTTTTAATCTGTGTTTTTCTTTCCAAGAAAATATTGGTATTTTGGTATTCCCAAATATGCAACATAGAGCAAATAGTAGTGCAAAGAAATATATAATACAGGTCAGTATTTCTCAGTATCTGTGTGCTTACCATAGTAGATGAGTCACAAAAGGCAATCTAGAGTTAGAAAACAGAGGTTGTAATATATAATCTGAATAAAAAATAAAATGTTGCTTCTTTGCAACTATAATTTTACTTTTCAAAACCAGGTAGTACAGGATTTCGCAGCACAGGATCTGTGGTTTAATTTTAGCATATTTGTGGCACTTTTATGGTGAGTCAGTTTATTGGGAGAACAGAAATTTTTAAAGAACATTTTTAGTGTGACCTTTTGATATACAAATATATCAAACTTTCATTATAAATATCATATGTATATTGTATAATCATGAGTTTAAAAATTAGTTAATATATTCACCAATTTTCCTATATGTTAGGATTATTTAAAGAAAAAGTATTGATTGTTTCACAAAAGGCATTTTAAGATCCTGTACGGTTTTGACAGATTTTATTGCCTAGTTAGGATTCTGCATACTTAAAGATTAAATAATAATTCATAGAGAACACCTTTTTGTCTGAATTTTTTTTTTGTGGAGTTGGCCAAAACTTCATAGCAAAAAACCCTATTTTCCCTCCATGTGCTCTTGGCAGAGAACAATATAGTTTAGGAAAAAAAAGCTAAACCAACCAAAAAAAAAAAAAAGCCAAAAAAAACCCCACCCACAAAAACCCCAAAAACCTTGTTAAAATCCTTTTGCTTAGCAAATTGGAATGTTTTTTGTTGTTATTGTTCTGGTGTTAATTTTCAAATTTATGTAATATTAGAATTCTTATATCAAAAAAAACCTACTTTTTTTTTGTTTTTTGTCTGAAAGTAGCAGTGATTACATGCAACTATGTCTAAAATCAACATCCTTCTAAATAAAATTGATTTTTATTAATTTTCATGTGTTTGATAATCACAGAAATTGGGTCAGAGTGGAAAGGACCACAGTTTGGCATTTGATCCGAACTGCCTGCTCAAGCAGGGACATTCCACAGTACCTTGCACGGGATTGTATACAGACGGCTCTTCAGTATTCCCAGTGAGGGAGTCTCCACAGCCTCTGGGCAATCTCTTTCTGTGCATGGTCACCCACAAAATGAAGCAGTTCTTCCTCATATTCAGGTAGAATTTTCTGTGCATGATTTTCTGCCCATTGCCTCTTGTCCTATTACTTGGCACCACTGAGCAGACTCTGGAGCCTCTTATCACCCTCCCTTCAGATACTTACAGACATCAACAAGGCTCCCTCTCAGTTGTCCCTTTGAGACTGAACAGGCCCAACTCTCTCAGCCTTTCCTTGTAAGAGAGATGCTCCAGTCCCATAATCATCCATTGGATCCTCTCCAGAACCTCTCGTGTCTCCCCTGCACTGAGGGGTCCAGGACTGCACACAGCACTCCAGATGTTCCTCACCAGGCCTGGGCAAAGGGTCAGGATCACCTTCCTCCACCAGATGGCAATGCTCTTCCTAATGCACCCCAGGACACCACTGGCCTTCTTGGCCATCAGGACACAGTGCTGGCTCATGGACAGCTTGTTGTCCCCCAGGACATCCAGGTCCTTTTCTGCAAAGCTCCATCCCAGCAGATTAGCTCCCAGCCTGTTGTGGTGCCCTGGTTATTCTTCCCCAGGTGCAGAACCCTGCATTTGCCTTTGCTGAATTTCACAGTTCTTCTCTGCCCATCTCTCCACCCTCTCAAGGCCCTTCTGAAGGGCTGCACGGCCCTCTGGGGTATTGGCCACTGCTCCCAGCTCTGTGTCACCAGTGAACTTGCTGGGGAGACGTCTGCCCCTTGCATCAATAACTCATATCCAAGTTATTGATGAACAAGTTAAACAATACTGGATCAGTATTGAACCTTGGGGATACCACTAGTGACAGGCATCCAGCCAGGCCCTACACTACTGATTACAACCCCCTGGGATCTTCCATTCAGTTCATTCTTAATCCGCCTCCCTGTCCATTCACCTCATCCACACTTCCTGAGTTGGCTTGTGAGGATGTTGTGAAAGACGGTGTCGAAAGCCTTGCTGAAGTTGAGGTAGACAATATCCACTGCTCTCTCCTCATTCATCTGGTTACTTGTTTCATTATGAAAGGCAATGAGGTTGTTCAAACATGACTTGTGTTTACTGAACCCATGCTAACTCTGGTCAGCTTCTTGCCTTCCATGTGGTAGTCATGGACTCTAGAATGAGCACTCCCTCCATCACCTTTCCAGTGACTGAGGTGAGGCAGCAGTTCCTTGGCTCCTCCTTCATGGCTTTTTGGAAGACCAAGGTGATATTTGCTGTTTTCCGTTCCTCAGTACCTCTCCTGATCTTCATGACCTTTTAAAGATGGCCATGAGCATCCTGTCTAGGATGTTCAACAGCTCTCTCGGCACTTGTGGATTCATCCCATCAGGGCCCTTGGAATTGTGGATATCATGTTTTCCTGACCTCTAACCCAATCCTCTATGACCAAGAGGAAGTTTTCTGTCCAACATTCATTTACCCTGGTCTCCTGGGTCAGATATTTCTGGAGGCTGGTGTCATCAGTGTAGACTGATGCAAAGAAGGCATTCCATAACTCTGTCTTCTTTACACCCTGTTACCAGGGTGTCCTCTCCTTTTACCAATGGGCCTATATTCTCTTTTACTTTTCTTTTGTAATTGATATATTTGAAAAGCCTGTTTTGTTATCCTTTACATCCTTGGCCACATTTAATTCTAGATGCGCCTTGGCCTTTCTAGTCTCATTTCTACTTTGATCACCTCTCTATATTCACTCCAAGTGACCTAACCTCACTTCCATCTCCTGTGTATTTCCCGTTTACTCTTGAATAATGACAGGAGTTTTTTATTCATCCAAGGAGGTCTCTTGCCCTTTTCACTTGATTTCTTTCTCATTGGCATGCATCACTCTTGAGCCTGGAGGAACTGATCCTTGAATTTCAACCAACTCCCTTGGAGCACTCTTCCCTGCAGGGCCTGTTCCTCTGGGACTCTTTCAAGAAGATCCCCAAAGAAGCTAAAGCTAGCTCTCCCGACGTCAATGGCTGTAATCTTATTCACTGTCCTGATACCTCTTCATTGGGTACTGAGCTACACAATATGATGGTTGCTACAGCCAAGACTTCAACAACATCATCAACAAGGCCTTTGTATGAGGTTGAGCAGCAAACAGTTGCTTTTGGGATCACTCACTACCTTGCACAGGAAGTTATCATCGATGTTTTCCAGGAACCTGCTGGAAGTGTATTTCATAATGCATTTCTTTTTATAGATTAGTAAAGTTGACCTTTGTGAAAGTAGCGTTCACCTGTAAAACTGATTGATCTAGGACAGTGATAAACTTTCCAGAGACAGAAATTCTGTTGTACCTTATGCAAGTTATGAAATACAATATGAAGCTTCTAAGAGTAATTTTTCTAAGAGTATTCTAATAGAATACTCTTCGAGTAGAGTACTCTTAGAATACTCTAAAAGAGTATTCTAATTCTAAGAGTAATTTTTTTTCATTTATCTTTCCAATTTTGAATTCAAATGCACTTTCACTATATATATAATGCTGTGTTGTTATTTTGATTCTTCAGAGCATTGCATCTGTTGAGAATTAGTAAAAAAGGTTGTACAGTTACTTTCCCACATGTAATTTTTTATTGTTTCCTGGTAAGATCCTAAGAGAAAATTTACTTTCTTTGGAGGATTTATCATTTAGACTATGCTTTCCATGCTCATTTGAAGAAGCTGTTTGAGGCAGCACTTTAGTAAAGGCAGGCATTCAAAAATATAAAAGAAGAAAAACTACTCATAGTGTACTGAAGATGCTAAACTTTGTTCTAGATTTTTAAGTATTATAATACAATTTTAGATAACATATTCCATTCTGAAACATTGTAATGCAGAATACTGTGTATTCTTCTCTCTTTACTTTAGCAAATATATAATAGATTTAATCAACTTTTCTGTTTTATAAACCACTCAAAACAAATCTAAATAACTGCATATTTTCAGTAGTCTTTCAGTAAACATGAATAGCAATGTTGAGTGACCCAATAGTTGACAATATATGTTAAAAAGATAAGACATGTCTGACCTTTTTCTGAAGTCTTGTATGAAAAATCTGTACATGATATCTTCACAATTGACTTGATATTCAAGATTCCAAAAAGGCAAAAATCCTTTACTTTTCTTTGTCTGTTTGCTCTGTGCTTTCAACATGCTTTGATCCTATAAACAACTATAGTTAGTTTGTTTTGTTGAATTCATTATTGTGGTTCTGATTTCCTATAGTAATATGGATGGCATCTTGGAAGAATAAAAATGCTTTTTTACTGCTTAAAAATAAGCAGGTTGCTGTTACATCTGAACCCTCTGACAATACCGCATGATACTGTACTAGAAATCATGAACAGTGGATTTTTCTGGTTTTACTTATTTTTGGGGAAGAATACTATCAGTACTTGGCAAAAGTAATTTGTTCAAAGTGTTTCTCTTCACATGCATTCATCTTTGCAGGTGAATGGAAATATGTTTCTGATAAGGAACATGCTATTATATAGAAGGGATTTAAATTAATTATGTCACTATGATGTACTACATGACTTGTATCAAGAAATTCACAGCCATAGTACAAAGCAAGCTCCTAACAGGTTGAGGTTATGCCATCACAACACCTGGCTTCCTGCATATGTTTTTTAAATCTACAGTTTCCACATTTTCATTGTACAACTATTACTGGTAGAAATTGGGTTTTGAAAGTACCTGCAGAATAGAAAATGTTTTATTATAGTTACTCCAATACAAGAGGCATTATTCAAATATATCAGAAAAACACAACTTTTAAATTTGCTAAAAACCCTTTAAAATTTCTGAATGGCTGCAAAGAATATACTGACATCAACTTTTTACTTGGATTATTATTATTTGCATTTTCTATTTACAGGATCAGATTTCTACTCTTTTTCTATATTTGTTCTTTTGTGACAATTCATGCCTTAAAATCTTTCATCAACTTGTTTTGTCTACGAGAAGCACAGCATCTTGTCAGATATGGTGCTTTCTCAAAATGTAAAACAAAGAAAGCAAAAGTAAAATCAAAAGTAAAACCAAACCAACCAACCAAACAAATAAAAAAGACCCTAAAAACCCAACAAAAAAAAAATAGCCCACCCAAATCCAGAGGTTTTGTATACTTATAGCAAAATGCCTTTTATACATAAACTTTTATTTTATAGGCAATAGCACATAATTCTATGTCCCTGAAACAGGATATTCTCAAATTAGGAGAAATTGCTTATAGTATAGGTTAGCAATTATGGTGACGGTTCTAAAACTGCAATACAAGAGAACTTTTATTTTTTTCAGCCCCACAGCTTGAAATGTGTTTACTTAATTTGTTGCAAGATATTAAAGAAAATGCCAGATTTATAATTCCAGAAACCTGAGAGAAGAAGAATGACTTTGGATAGAGAGTTCTGCTCTAAAAATTTTTGTCATTAATTAACCACTTCATATAATTCATTCATAAGGACTAGTGGAGCCATGAAAGATTTGTTGAAAGTTGGCTGACTGGTACTTACTCTATTGTAATGCTTCTGATAAGTCCCATATTATCCAAATACAGTAAACATAGATTTTTCCCAATAGTATACAGTGCTTTTATGTCTCAATAACCAGATTTAAACTATGCATTAGGTTACAAAGGGAAGAGTTGCTGTAAGAGCAATAGGAAAAAGAATCATACCTAGGAAAATCAAATGGCCTGATCCTGAATTCATTTTGGTATGTGAATTGGAGTTAGAGAGAATTTCAAATGCATTCAATTCCCTTCGTGAATGTCATGTTTCCTCAAATATATTTTCTTTAGAAATAACATAAAATTTCCTTTTCTTCTATGGCAGGAAATTAGGCAAAACACCATTAAAAAGAAACTATGAAGAAGTTTGTCAGATGGGATGAGAAAAATAGTGCATTTGAAGGAAACTGCTGTTTTATTCTCCAAAAATTGTTTCAGACTAGAAGACAGTGATACATTTCATGATTCCTCTTTTTGCAACATGACTTAATGACAAACAGATACTTTAAAAACAAGCAAACAAACAAACCCCAGAACTCCCTCCTTGAAAATCAATGCCGAATTATTTTTTAAATATTTAGAGGTGAGAACTTAGTTATCTGATAATGGATTTCATTTTTTCATATCCTGTGTATACAAATTCATCTGTCTGGTTGTTTTGTTCTATTTTAATTAGACATTTTTAGAATATCTCTTAAAAAAAAACCAAACAAAACAAACAAGTATTGATGTTACTCCTATAATTCATTATACAAAGAAGAGGTCTGTATTTCATAGAATCATAGAATGGTTTGGGTTGGAAGGGACCTTAAATGTGATCTAGTTCCAATTCCCTGCCATGGACAGGGATGCATTTCACTAGACCAGCTTTCTCAGGGTTCCAACCTTGCTGTGAACACCTCCAGAAATGGGCATCCACAGCTTCTCTGGGGTCTGGGTTCCAGTGCCTAACCAGCCCCACTGAAAATAATTTTTCCCTAATATCTAATCTATACCTACTCTCTCTGAAGCCATTCCCACTTGCCCTGTGACTACATGGTGTCGTAAATAATTTATCTTCCTCTTCCTTTAGGTTCCCTTCAGGTACTGGAAGGCTTCAGTTAGGTCACTGCAAAGCCTTCCCTTTTCCAGGCTGAACAATTTCTTTCCTTGTGGAAGTGCTCCATTCCTCTGATCATCTTGGTGGCCTCCTTCTGGACTCAGTTCAACAAGTCCATGTCCTTCTTATGCCAGGAACCCCAGAGCTCAGTGCAGCACTCAAGGTGGGGTCTCACAATGCAGAGTACAGACACCGAATCAAATAACCCCCCTTAACCTTCTGGCCATGCAACTTTTGATACAGATCAGAAATGGGCTGCAAGTTCATTTCTCATCCAACAGAAACTCCAAGTCCTCCTCAGCAGGGCTGCTCTCAATCTGTTCACTCCCCCAGCCTGTGTTGGTACTAGGGATTACTCAAACCCATGTGCAGCACCTTGCAAAAAACATTTGTGAAATAGCAAGTAAGAGCTAAGATTTGTAGAATTCAAGACTGAACTTAAAAAGTGTTTTTCCTGATGATATTATGAAGATATGGCTAAGGAAAAACATACATATAATAATTTTTTACCCACATCATCTCATATATAGCTTGTGATTTTTTTCACTACATGAAAAATATTTGTCACAGTTTGTTCTAATGTAGAAATGTATTTCTAAAGAAGCAATAAGTATTAAAACCTTTTCATTAAGACATATACTCTGTAAATACTACACTAGGTGACTACTGTAGGTGACTTTGTTCTACTCCCCTTCCTTTTTCTTTTTTTTGCCTGCCTAAATTTTTATCTAAGGTAATAACAAT
This sequence comes from Camarhynchus parvulus, assembly GCF_901933205.1. NCBI lineage: Eukaryota > Metazoa > Chordata > Aves > Passeriformes > Thraupidae > Camarhynchus > Camarhynchus parvulus. Next base: position 40,652,138 of record NC_044601.1, read on the forward strand.
AATTATAAAATTTAAGTCAGCAGCTGTTAGCACACATATTTTTGTTGCTGACAAATTCAATTAAAGACATTGCTAGCTAAACCAATCAAGTAACAGGTAGCTCAAAAAAGGTCAACTCTAAATTATTGTTTCCTATAATAATTTCCCAAACCATTAAGTTTGTAAAATTAATTTGAAATTGAAACTCATAAAAGTAAATTATGGAGAATGCCTTGCTAGTTTGTGGGTATTCTAAAGCATAAAACTGTGTCTTCCATGCAAAATGCTTCTCCTAATATTGTCCAGGTTGCAGCACAAGCACAGAAGGTTCCAGCAGTATTTGCATTAAAAAATCTATTTACAGGAATGCTAATTCTAGTCAGGAAGACTTTTTTCTACTCCCCTATAATAACAAACTAAATGTTCTTCTTTTATTTTGTTTTGAACTATGTTTTGGGACATTTAAGAAAGACAAGAAAGAAGGTTTGGTTCACAGTAACAAGCAAAGCTATTAAAATAATCATAATATCTTTAGAAATTGAATAATTCAACAGAGAATTAAATTTCCAAAATTCTAGCGTGAGTTTGAACTTCACCATGAGTTAAAATGCAAATGAGAATTAAAACACCTAACCCCAAAAGAACTTAAGACTAAGATAGGATGAATCAGTTATTTATACAGCTACATTAAGCTTTTAGTTACTGTAAACCAAGCCCCATTAAAAGTAATATTTACCAATGATTCTACAAAACTGAGGTTTCATGTTCCCTGATTTGTTTCTTCTAAAAATTGCAACAGCTTGTGGAAGTTAAAAGAGCTTGAAAAGCTACAGAGTAGGGAATTGAACATAATCACAGTTGTTTTTAAACAGTATTTTAACAGTGAATGCTGGTTAAAGACAGATTAAGGCTTTTCCTGAGAATATCAACTAACAAAACAATACAAGTCAGTAAAAACTATTCAAAAAGAGGGATAAAACCAATACACAGATAGGGTTTATAACGGAAATTACTACTAAGCAGCTGAGGTTAGTCTGGTAGGCAACATAATGGCTTCAGTGATCACTCATCTGGAATTAAAATGTCTGTCCTTTCTTTATTTCACAATATTGTTTATGGTGAAATTAAATATGTACCTGCTGAAGTGTGTCATGGAGAATTTATGTGCACTAGAACTAAAACCCAAAACAAACAAAAGCCAAACAAAAAAGCCAACCACAAAACCCCCCAAAATCATCAGGATTAATCAGCCCATGAATATCTCTTAGAAAGAGTTTTGGGGAATCAACAGGTGCTTCCACAACACATGCCCCACTTCTACAAAAATGTGAAAGCAGTGTGAATCTATAGCCTTCTTCAAAGAAGGCAGGCATTCACATTGTTTTAATAGACTTAGGTGATGCTGACTATTCTGCTTACACTTGTCTGGGGTGTCCTTAATAAAAGCTTTGATTTACTAATACAAAACTGTTATTCAGGTTTTCTTTTATATATGAAAGCATTTTTATGATCAATTGCTATCTCAAAGAGAATAAAAGTTTCTGGCACATTAAAGCCGCCATGTAGTTAAACAGTACCACACTGAGAGACCATGGGACTTGAATTTGAATGTATATTTTATTCTAGTATATAAATAGGTTTTAAATTTTAAAATTTAATGAATTTTAAAATTTTATTTGGTAGTTGTGATTTATCTCCTTTTCAGACAGAAATTATGTCTTTGACAAATTGCAGCAATGTCAGATTCTTAAGTGCAAAAGTTCAGGTTTTTTTTGTTTTCTATTCTGTAGGTATTATTTTTTTCCCAAATTAGTGGCAGATTGAGTTTACTTAGAAAAGTGATTGTTTGCAAGCATTCTTGTTATAAGAGGCTAGGTGCAATTTGATTTTGGATGAAAAAAGAGGAATTTTGTTTCCTTCTTGTCAGTCTTTATTAGTGGATAGATATTGAAGGCTTCACATGAAAATATAATTGCCTAGCTGTCAGTTTATAACATGAATTAATTGTGGTCAGAGAACACAATTAATGCGTAAGTTTTAACGTATAAAGTCAAGAACCTACATGCTCATATTTAAAATATATCACTGCCTCGGACAGACATATCATTTTTGTCTGTTATTATACAAGATAAAATAACGTGTTTTGAATAAAACTCGATATGCAAAGTTTAAGTAAACTGTCGAAAGGGATAAAATGTTTGAATTTATTTGATATATACAAACTGGTCAATAGAAATATATCTTTTTGAAGAGTGCTTCTAGTTAGACCAGTGAAAGCTGTATAAAATAGATAAGCAACTTATTTTCTCTAACTGATGCCATACAAACTGATAGGAAACCTTTCAATTTCAATGGGAGTGGATGGTCACATCTGCCAAGAGAGTTTTGAGAAGTTATTTCATCCAATTCTCAATGTGAAAAATATTTGACTGTATGGTTTACTACAAGGGGTATAAGAAATATAATATTCATTATATATTTTGACTTTTCTCAGTATAAGAAGTTTAAAAACATTAATTTGCAGATGAAATTAACTGAAGTTACATCATACATTATTCATGCATACATGATGTATCATTCTTTTATGTGTCGATATTCATCAGTTTTAAAAAAAGCATAAATGACTTGAAAGCAAGGAAACAAATGCCCACTTACCAATCTTTATACTTCACATCCTTATACTGGCCAGAATAATTGAACCTTCCATTTACTTTAGGTTTACAGTTACAAAAGACAGAAAAATAGAGTAGTAGTGATTGCAGTTATTGCTCTGCTGGATTCCTTGGACTGAAAGATTTTTTGGTGTGAGATTTGAGCATTTGCCCAATTTTTACATGATCTCCTAACTTCCAGTTAGCAGTTAGACTAGAAGCCTAGCTAGAACTATAGCTATTAGTTCCAGGTAATCTTCATATATTGGGAAATAGAGAACAAAGAATGAAAATGAAAATGAGATCAAAACAGTGCCTTCAGTTGTGTAAAATTGAAACAACTAGTTGAATTGTTGCATGTGATAAGTTCAAGCCGATGCTGTACCTGATAAATGGACCTGAGGGTTTTTTAAAATTCTAAAATAACCTAGAGACTTCATTGATAGGATTATCTGAGCCCCAAATACTCATTGCAAAAAGGATTATTATTGAAGTTTTTCTATTACAAACCATAGACTTTTAAAGAAAACAGAAATACTTCTTAGGATATCTTTCAGATAATTTTTGCTAATGATCATGTTCATGAAGTGAAGCATCCTTCCTATGCTTTGGAAACTAAAAAAAGTCTCAGCTGAACTAAAAAAAGTCTCAGCTGAACTGTGATGTCTTAGGACTGGTTGGAACAGGAATAATGCTATAGCAGCCATAAAGATATTAGTTATATTCCTATGTGAAAATTCATAGATACAATTGGGACATAAATCCATCTGAACCAAGACTGTCAGGATAGGAATGAATTGAGTATTTCAAAACCAGTGATTTATTTTTCTGGCCCAAATCACACTGAAAGCTTAAAACAATTTCATTAATTATATACCTTCTTTTTAAGTATCTATCCAATTGGTGCAGTAAGGGTTGTCATCCATTTTGCTTGGTTTCATTATTCTGGAGATTTCTATGGGTAAATCTAGATATATTTTCTACCTACTGGGAAAACACCTTGATACTCCCTTGAAAGTTCTTACTTCTGTTGAAGAGTTTCATGCATAAGGGGATTGATTATCTTCACTACTTGGAGATGTCACATCTGTACTGGTAGTATAATACTTCTTCAATAGAGAAAAACAAGGGTATTACTCCCCTTCTCCTCCCCTTCCCCATGATAGTTTGTTGTTTGTGAAGGAATGGAATGTTCAACACAGCCTCTCCACTTTGTGGGCTTTTTGTCCTTAACTTCTCTACTATCTTCAGTGTCAGAACATCCTCATCTTCTCAATCCTTTCCAATCTTTGAGTGACTTCCTCAATAGTCATCAAGCTCCTGCAGTAATTTATTGGTATGTCTAACTTTCCTGCTTAATTGAATACTGTTAAAATAACATAAAATATCAGAAAAAACACTGCTAAATGGCTATCCCTTGACACCACATTGCAAATATAAAATAGTGTACTCTTTAGATCTTTTTAAACTAATTTTCAGAGATATTTTTACAATGTTGCAATGTCTCACTGTCTCATTTCTGTTGCTCCTTGGGGCATGCTTTACCATCTCAAGCGTGGTGATATAGATCTGTCAGCCTCTACCACTAACAGGCTCATGTCCCAGTCCTCTCAGTAGTCTTTGTGGAAAAAACATACAAGATTATACGCTGCTTATTTTATGCAGATAATCCCACCATGACTCAGCACAAATCCCTGTCTGATTCTGTAGTTCTAGACCACTTATAAGGGAATAAAGGATCTATGGGGAGAAAAAAGCTGCTTTACATTCAGCCTTTTTACCAGATTTAATATGATTGCTCCTAGGAAGAGAAAAAAAATCATAATAATTACTCAATTTTCATAAAAGCATGGGAATTCTGGGTTGTAATAAAATACTATAAAGAAGAGCACCTTTAGCCCATTTTGGCTTTGAAGTATAAACACTTTTAAGTGTTCATACTTCAATTTTCTACTTAATGCAAACTATATGTTATCATAGGCATCTTTGTGATGTTATAAGATAAACCTCCTATCTCCTATAAAGCAGTTCTAGATTAGCAAACTGACAAAAGCTAAATTCAAAGCAATTTAACAAATTATAATAGGTGACAAATAATATTTCTTTTACTCCAATTAACAAGAAAATTGGAAACAAGTTAAAATTAATCCACTCAAAGACAAATTTTTTTGCAATTATTAGCCTCTTAGTGAAGTTAGCTTCTTGCCTGCAGGATCCAAACTCAAAGCTAACAGCTTGAAATACCAACATTGATCAGTTTGTCTTCTTTCAAAAAAAAAAAAACCATATAAAATAAAATCTAATGTATATTCTTTTTCCTGTGTAGTATTATCTAGATTTCTGATGGTGGTTCTCTCTAATGTTTTTAATAAACTGTTTTTCAAGGATTGTATCCTTCAATTTGTTTACTACTTTTTTCATGAGAATTCACATTAACTATACAAGACATAATTTCTTCACCAGAGAGTCTTCTTCTGTAATTTATTTGTGGCAACCCATCAGTATTACATAAAAAATTAAATGTCATATATAATTTTGAACTACAAATTTTTAAGCTTGGAATTAGTTTGTCATATTTCTTACTATTTACTTTCCTTTTGCACACTTTTCTGTTACTTGCAGGATTCAGGATAATACCACCTGAGTCCCAGTGTCCTGTTATTTCTTCCAGATCTCTGCAGTCACAACTGTTATGTTCCAGGTTGCCTCGTTTAGTATAACTGGTTCAAACAAGGAAGAACAGCAAGGGTTAACAGTCAGGGGAACAGGCAAGTTTGACTATCTCCCCACTGCATCCTGTATGTGAATCCCCATGAAGCAACCAACTTCTCTAGACAAAAAACCTAGTCAGCTCTTGAGTGCTGGTCATCATCCCCCACAGCAACAAGTGACCTGCTGGTATCATTTGCTTTTCCTTTTAATGCTCCTGCATGGGTCAAGGTCACTTGCCCTGGATTATTTGAAAGTAAAATTTTATGGATGTATAAAAATCGATCTGTTTTAAGAATCAAAAATGATCAAAAAGAAATTTGGAAATATTTGAGATGTTTGCCTTTTTTCATATCATATTAAAAATATTATATGCAATCATATCAGAAATAGAAAATTTTAAAAGATGCAGTAAATTAAGCTAAGTTAAGCCTAGATGGTTCTTTGCTTTGTAAGTGCACAACATAAAAGACAGTAATTCTGTTTATGGAAGTCACTAATCTACTTCCATCCTGGTGCTAGAACACATCTCCTGAAAATTCAAGTGAAAAATTAAGGTTATAATGTTTTTCTGGGTTGATCTGAGATGGGAAATAGTGAGAAATACATAAAAAGTTACCATGTGAAGTATCATGAGAAGATTTTTATGTCTTTCATACTAGTGATCAGATCACCTATTGAAAGGTGAATCAAGATCAGAAGGCATTAAGAGTTTAGGAAAAAGACTGAGACAACTTTTAAGTCAAGAGGGAGAAAATCTCTTTAAAAGGAAGATCTTAAATGTTAAAATGTCATGAAGAAGAGGTACCAAGGTATAGGAGAAGTGAAAGACAAAGACAGACAGCATGATAATATTAGTGCTAAAGTGGAATTATATTTGTTGAGCTTTTCATATGTGGAAAGTGCCACTGAACTTCCTAGTATCTTTTTGTCTTTTGCTACTTTTTAGGAGAAACAAAACAAAGTATAATACAGACTTACAGAGGAATACAAATACCTAAATGAGAAATGTAATTTACAGAACACTTCTATAAACATCCACATCTATCAATTAGATAGGTCACAGACAGGCACAGACAAAAAAACCTAAGCACATTCCAACAAACTGCATTGGAAGATCAGAATCAAATTAAAATTATCTAGAACAGCCTCTGTTTTCAATCCTATTAACAGCTTCTGCTCCAGGATGAGAAGCTCTTGGCCCTTAAACTGATTGCAGTAGTTCACTGAATCATTGAATGCATTGGAAGGGACCTTAAAAATAACCTAGTTCCAGCCCACCCTTGATCTAGACATGGATGCCACCCACTAGATTAGATTGCCCAAGGCTGCATCCAAACTGGCTGAACAGTTCCAAGAATGGGATGAATAATCTTGACTTGATCAAAGATAGGGACTATTAATTATCTAGATTTGATTGTGATATTTTCCCACTGCTTTGGCAGCTGTCACAAAATTATATTTGGCTAAACTCCCAGACATCAAAATATGGGGTGGACCAAAGAGATTGAAATCCCTCCATATGTCAGCGTGATTCTATCACTTTTAATACAGCGTATTTCAGATCCATGCTGCATAAAAGTAACTAATTTTACTGAAATCAATTCAGTTAAGCTTTCTCCTAGTATTAGTAAGGTCTATAATTGACAGCTCCCAGCCCATGTGGAGTATTTTGCTCTAGGAAACTCAGCTTTACAGACACTGCTTTTTGCTCACAGTTTCTCATTGATAATTATGTCTTTGGAGTTATCTGAGAACTCATCACAAGTCTGTCACGAAAAGAACAGAGACTGGTTATTTTGGGGGGTCCTTCTGTTTAGTGCTATAGTTGTAATTTGCAACTGTTCCTAAAGAGAAGCACACAATCTTTTGAAACTTTGTGTTGCTTTAAACTTTTCTTTAGGCAAACAAATATCTCAGTCAATATGCAGATTAGAATAGTGTTTCTGATACAAATTAACAGGTGACAATATGAAAATATTTAAAAGTCCCTCCTTTTTTTTAGTAAAAATATTTTTGGAGATATCATCAAATAAGCTGAAAATTTGTAAAGAGTATGTGTAGGGAGAGCCCCAGTTTGTACCTTGAGAATAGCTGTTCATCCTATTGAACTGTTTCCTGAGGGTTCCCCTCATTTCTACAGCCTATATCCTTCGCGTAAGACCTATGTCCCTGTTGTGATTGGAAGTGTCTGAAATAAGCACACCATATGTTCAAAGATACAGTTGAATTTTTTTAACACTGCTGCTTTTGTATGAGTTGTGTGTATGGGCTGCCTTGCTCAGCTCTTACAGGTAGTTGCAGGGATATGTAAAATATATATATGGTAACACAGCGACCAGTGCTGTTTATAAGTGATTTGCTTTCATAATTTCTTGCAGATTTCATATTTTCACTTCATAGAGTCAGGTTCAGACTAATAAAATGACCAATTGTAAAACTTAACTGAATATATATTTTGAAATTTCTCTCTGATTTTCGCTTTTTTTCTCTCTCAAAAGTTATAAATACCTACTGTGGTAGACTTGCTTTTGACTGTTCAACTTTATGGGCGTGTCCATTCTGTTGGACAAATCCGTTGATATGAAGAAGTGTACTGTGATGTAAAACTGAAAAATTAGGATGGAGAATTGAATGAGGTTATGAGTTACTATTATCTATAAAACTTATAAGGAAGAATTAGCATATTTTTCACTAGCAGTCTGGTTTGATTTTTGTGGCCTTACCTGATGTATAAAACAAATTTAACTATATATTGATTCTTTTGAAAATCATGATTGCCATAAAAAGGTTATATATATAAGAATATAGATATATATATATATATATAAGAAACAGAAAAAGAAAAATATAGGGCAAATGCCACAAAATACTTCTGAGAGGAAGTATCTGGCCCTGCTTATGTGTGTATATATAATTGTCTATACTATATGTTCTCTGCAGGGACGACATACAAAAAAAATCTGAATATGTTTAACCAAAAACGAGTACAGGTATACATAGAAATGTAAAGGGTAAAAAAATATGTGTACATTTTATTTCATAAAAACATAGCTATATTTTATAGCTATACTATAATTGGAGATCAATTTTTTATTAGAAACCCAAATTCAAATTGTCATTTTGATCAAATGGTTCAATCCTTTAAGTTTTCAGGTATTATATAAGAAAATGCATACTATTGTCCTGAATGATCCCTATCATTCACAGACTGTGAATTGTCTCTGGCAGTAGGGGATGTTAGAGATCATTGTTTATAGAAAATTAAAAGTGACAGCAGGAGGATAGCTGGTGTCAGTAAGTCAACTATGCCAAGTCAGTTTTCCTCAGTGTACTATGAAATTATTTAATTCCTCTGAATTACACACTGATGCAGTCTTTGACTATCATAAAAGAACAGAAGGAATTTATTAAATTTCTGTCAGCTAATCTGCATTTTTAAAAGTGGATTATACTGCAATTATATGTGTAAATACCATCCTACTTCTTTGCCATATCTTCTTTTTGCACATCTCTCCAACATTTACAATAATTTCTGCACATATGCAGGAAAACACTTTTTTTTGCAGGTAAATGGGACAGAAGGTGTGGGATGGAAAGAAAAAATTATCAAAGCAGTAGGGATGGTAAGCAATGGGGGATTTGCAGTCCTATGAATCCAGGAATTTTCAGCTCAGAATGCGAAGTGATAATATAGCTCAAGTACAGAGATGCAGCTTTTTCATATTAATGATCAGAGCTTTTGATTGGCTAAATTCAACTGAAGTCATGAAGTCTGTTAGTGCTCAAGCTGAAATACCAGCAGGCTTCTGTTGGTCCTGTAAGAGAAGATAGGAGATCATTTTTTCACTCCTGTAAATCCATGAATCTTGATGCTGTATACCAGATAAATCTCTTAAGATCTAGTGGCAGAACCTTCTGTAGTACTTATTTTATGTAAGTATACAAGCAATTGGTTTAGATAAAATTTTTGATAAAATTTTATATCAATACCCACCTGAAATTCCAAAGCACTAGGGTTTTCACAGTCTTCCCTTCCCAGGGAATATTGATTCAAATTAACTGATTTCTTTTTGAAGTTTTTTTTTTCCCCTGATGGATCTGCAGTTAGGTCGAGAGCTAGGCATATTTTATGTAAGTAAGAGGTCACCAGTGAGTTATGTGACTATTTCTAACAGCTTGGCAAGTTGTTCTTGCCCACGGTGGTATTTCCCTGAGACTGGGCTTTTTATTTGTGTGCGTTTACATCTCTCGCAACATATTACTCCCCTGTGCATGAACAAAATTTATTTTCTTTTTTTTTTCCTTGTATTTTTATACTCAAAAAGGCAAACCCATTTATTTATTATCTTCAGGAAATGGAACATCTGCTTCCCAGTAGTTGTTAAAAGGTATTCTCATACTATGTGGGACATAAGTAATTATGAATAAGTAGTATAAAAAAATTCTTGTTCTAGAGAATGCGCTAGTCAATGGTAAGATGAAACATTTTAAGCTATTAATTGACTATTTTGATGGTACAGCTCTTTAGAATATTGACATAAAACCCATGTCAGATAATTGAATTCTGCATAACATGCACTAGTGGTGATAAAGTGTAATGCTGACTAGGTTTGAAAAAACATTATGTTAATATAATCAGAAACAGAGAGGAGAGAGAATATTTCAGTGCCCATTTACAGTGTTGAAGTAGTATTCAGTTAGGTGCTGTATCTGTACAATACACCACACTGCACAGATTCTTGATCAGGTTCAGATCTAGCTCTATGTTAATGAACTTTTTGTTTGGGATTTTATGTTTGTTTTTTACTTATCTCAATAGAAATTATCAATTTAGGTGCTGAGATAAACAGACATTTAGAAAATGGTGGGTGTTATTAGTCCAGTGATCTCCACATTAGGTTGCACAGCTTCAAAAATAAGATACATAATGTTGGTGCAAGCAAGTAGCCATATTGAAAAACCAAAATAAATAATAACAAAAAACCAACCAAAAAAGTAACTACCCAAAATATCTAATTTGTAACATTTCATTCTCTTGTTTTAATTTTATGCAGAAAAGCAAGATAGTCACACCTGAATATACTAAGGTTCCTTTTCAGGCAAGCTAAAAACTGTAGTTTCTCCTCTGCTAAGTGATATAAAGGTCACTACAGACTCTGGCACAAATTATCTTAGTAAGATTACTACCATGCCAGATTTTCAAAACAATATACCACTGTGAATCATGCAGAACCATTGTGTACTTTTAAAAACAACACTGTGTCAGTGACAAATAATCACAGTTGTGTTCAGCAATAAAAGTATGTTCTTTAGTCCATAAAATATAATGAAATTATAATTAAAAAAATCAATTAGATACATTTTGTAACAAAGTACACAATACAACAGTACCATTTTTTTTTTTACACATATAATTATATTAAGAATAGCAAAGCTTTCTGTAGTCTCTGGAAAATATCCTTTTGGAAAACAAGTTCTCCCAGATCTAATGCAGCATCTGTGATTGATGAACTTTTTACAAATTCTACTATCACAACTAAAATGTATTTACCATTATCCTTTTTTTTCTGTAACCACTAATGGTGGCCTAAATCACTATTTGTAACAAGGAACAAACAAAAATAAAAGCACCAATACTCTCGTCCAATCAACCAAACTGAAAAAAATTCTACTTTAATCTATACTTTAAGTGGTCTGAAATTTAGTGTTTCCAACTTTCTACAATTCCAATTAGAGCCCCAAATATATATATATATAAAGTCCTCTCAAAGAACCATAAAGAAATCAAGCGCCTGTTATGTGCTTGTAACTTTGCTTGATAGAAATTGCTTTTTAGAGAAGCCTAGTAGGGGACAAACTACTGTTAACTGAAATAGTGGGTTAAGAGATAAAAGTGATAGTGTAAAACAGTTCCTTTAGATGGAAGGTGATCTTTTACTCTGGGTAAAACAGAGTGGGGTAAAACAGTGGTAAAACAGTGAGGCTTAGGCAAATTAATTACTAGGGCAAATGAAATGTGATTGCTCAGCAGATTACCCTGTCTGGATACCAGATACCTACCAAGCTGCTCTATCATTCCCCTCCTCAGGTGGTCTGCAGAAGAGAAAATAAAAGTAAAGGCTCATGGGTTAAGATAAGGACAGGAAGAGATGACACACACCAACTACTATCATGGGAAAAACAAAATCCATTTAGTTTACTGCCATTTAAATCAGAGTAGGATAATGAGAAATAAAACAAAAACCTAAAAATGTCTTACCTTCCCAGGTTTAACTTTGCTTTCCACCTCCTCCCCCCTTCAGTGGCACAGGGCGGGAGTGGGTATTGGGGTTAGTTCATTGCACATCTCTGCTGCTACTTCCCCCTCACACTCTTCTTGTGCTCTAGTGTGGAGCACAGAACAATTCTTCAAGAGCTGCTTCAGCAAAGATTCCCCTTGGAGTCACAATTCCTGCCAGAAAACCTGTGGCTCCTCCCAGGAGCCTGCTCCAATATAGGCTTCACACATGGCTCCACAGATGGTCACAGCCTTTGCTCAGGCACACATGCCTGCTACAGCAAGCATCTCCATGGGCTGCAGAGACAGCCTGACTCATGATGGTCTTCACCAGGGGCTGCAGGGAAATCTGCTGTGGCACCTGTAGCAGCTTCTCCCACTCCGACACCCACCACCAGCCTTGGTGTCTGAAGGGCTGTTTCTCTTTTGTGACTTCATGCCTCTCTACTTTGGCCACAATTTCTTCTGCACAATAACTTTTTTTCCCTTCTTAAATATGTTATCACAAGGGGTGTTTCTTGGCTAATGTATTAAAGAACACGGCGGGTTTGGTGTTGGCTAATCACTAATAAACTCATTTCTTGCTGTGAGATAGGATTAGGAGAAAGGCAAATCAGGCTCAAAACTTAAGAGTATATAAAGAAAATTGTATTAAAAGTAACTAGAAGGAAAAAAATTAATAAGAATCAAAACAAACTTTTCAGAACACTTCTCCTCCCACAACTTTTTCTTTCTTACTGACAAGGTAAAGAAACTAAACTTAAGATTTCTAGTCAGTTTACTACTTCTAAAATAGTTTTTCTTCAGTTTACTGAGGGAGAGAAGTCCCTCTTGCTAAGGTTATAGAGACTTCTCTATAACAGGAAAAACCAGTTCTCTCATGGCTCTCAATTTTGTCATGAATAGCAGCTGCCTGGCAAACCCTGCCATTGTGAAATCCTTCACATTTCTACAAGCCTTCCCACAGCTTATTGATGAGCTATGTCGACTTATGAGGTATTGTTTTAAAGATGAGCTGTTCAAAAGCAAAAGTTTGCATTATCTATTTCTAAAATCATCTTCATCCATGGGAACAGAGATCTTCTCCTGGAAGCACAGGACTACTCTCTCTTTCTCTGTTCAAATTTCTCATGGGATCAGAGCTATTTCAACATCTGCTTATCTTAGCATAGAGGCTTTTGCTTGATATCAGTTTGAACACTTTCATCTCCCCGTAGTTCATGTGTTATAAAGAAAAAGTCCTTTCTATATAGCTTACAAGAGGATTCCAGTTCTAAAAACAAAGCCTCTCCTCCTCCCTCCCATCTGACACTTCACTGACTTCGATGTCTTCATGCTGTTCTTTTAAATGCTTGCATCTTGTTCATTTCTCTCACTTGAGGGAAGATTGAAGCACTGAAAAGATGAATATCACGCCTGAGGCCTACCTGACCCACCAGTAACTTGTGGAGGGGAGCAGGGGCTGCGGCTGGGCTGCGCCAAGATCGGCCTCATGGTTGGTCTTTGGTTTTCTACACAGGCTGCAAAGGCCTCTGGTCTCAGCCACCCTGGGGGAAGGGGGTTTGATGATAAGATCTTCACAGCCGAGGCTAAACCTGCTCCAGCCAGCCAGCTGGGCTCTGCAGCCTCCCCCGTCTTCTTGTCCAACAGCTGCTGGGGCCCAGCCCAGTTGGGATAGAGCTGATGAGGGGGGTTGGCATGTAGCCTGGGGAGCTGATGAGGGGGAAAGGGCCCAGCCTGTGGCAGGACTGCCCGGCCCAGTCTGGCCAAGATGGGGGACCAGGGCGGGGCCTGCCACCTCCTCACTGACCAGAAAGGAAAGAGAGAGTTCCCGGGGTTTTTAGTCTTTAACATGTGTGTTTCACAGAGACCTATCCAGCTTCTCAGACTGACAGACTGTCAGTTACACAAAAAAGCTTTGCATCACTTCCCTGAATTTCCTCCCATTCCAAACTATGACACAGGGATACCACCAACATTGTAGATGGGCTCTGTCCTGGTCAGTCATGGGTCCATGTTGGAGTCAAGTGCTACTTGGGAAGATTCTAGAAGCTACTCATGGAAGCCATCTCTGTAGCTGCCTTGCCAGACTTCCAAAACCTTGCCATGCAAACACAATAATAAAGGGTGTAATGACATCACAAAATTAACTGTAAGATGTATTTTTGAAAATTATTTTCATAAATAACTTCACCAAACTCTAGTAAAAGCCTTACAAATCATTGTCGAAACAGCAAAGAGTTGTAAATTGTTTATGTCGTAAATGTCAGAGAATATATTTAGGTTCCATCAAAGTGATATAATATGTGAAAGAATGTATTGGACCAAAAATTGCTCGGTTATTTTGGACCACTATATAAAAAGAATGAGAGTATGTAAATTGCAGACTTGAATTTCATAAGTCACTGCCAAACAGACACCTGCTTTGTTTTTGTACTGAAAGACAGGAGGAACAAAAAAAGGGATATCCCCCAAAAAATATTTTCCTGCTTACACTTTTTAAACATAAGGTAAATTCCTTTGAATCATCACCATCTGCAGTTAATGAAAGAAATTTGGGAACCTAAGTTTAGATCTGAACTATATTAATTGTAAAATGTGGGTCTGAAATGTGACCATAACAAAATAATTCCTTTAAAAATCTGTGTGCACAAATATAAATGCTCATTATAACTGTGTTTGACCTCTATTTTGAAACTTTTATATTTTTCTAATTATAATATTAACTGTTTTGGTTTTTTTCCTTTATGTTAGAAAACCTTTTATGGCAATCAGTTTTTGAGATTCAAATTTGCTTTTTATTACTGGTCTGTCTGGAAATAGAAGCCTTCAAAAAACAAACATTCAGAAAAATACAATGACAAAATATCATGATAACTTTAGCCAGGGACTAAACATATTCTTCAAGTCCCCACTGCTGTAGGCAGGGAGAGACCAAATATCTTCAAACCCCCACTGCCACAGGAATTTAGGTGTATAACTGAATGTTGTATTTCCTATTTGCTATTGAAATTGACTTTAGGAATCTTTACCATCATTAATGTCTTCAAAGCTTTCGAAAGTCACATTATAATAAACACAGTTAATGATGCTTGCTGTAAACACCTGTCCTCTTAGGTATGAACATATTTTTCATAAAGACTAAGACCTGAAAGAATGTTTTTGAAAAATGGGGAGAAATCCACTTTTACCCCATGGCCTTTGTCAAATCTAGTATATTTCGCTCATGAAAAAGAAGAAATATTGTGCAATGTAAGAATATATGAGGTTTAGTGGTTTAGTTATTTTTAAGTGTCTGATTTCATAAAAATTAAGTTAGTTTAAAAAAATATAGCAGTCTAAGAAAACATCTGGTAATGTTCAGGTCACACTGAAAAGAATGAACTCATCTGTGTGTCAATTTAAGAACAATAATTTAAATAGTAAAGACAAGTCTTAAAAAATAACATATAACTAAACACTTCCATATAATTGCTGGAACCTAATTTAAGGGGAATATTTGACCCATGTGACCTATTTTTCAATACAATCTGAATTTTTTAACTTGACAAGAAGCAATTCCTGAATACCCAGGAATTACAGAAATGACAGTGCTGCAATACCTTTCCTATTGGCTTCATTGGCATGCAATTATTTTAAGTCACATAAAAGATTTTTTTCATGACAGGCAGAAGCACAGATTGACAAAAATTGTTATTATTTCCTATCTTTTCTACCCTGCCAGTCACTTTGATTTTCAGTCCTGTATATACATATGTCTTGTATATAGATATGTTTTTCTTGGTTTCCTATGTAGCAAGAGCAAATCAAAAATTATTTTTGAGACACAAAGCTGACAGGAGTAGAAATTAGCTTATTCCTTGGCTATGCTGGGCAGAAAGAGTTAAAATATAATTGTGGAATGGTAAAGGAGAAATCAGATGCAATCTTCAAGTACAGAGCAACCAATTTCTGTAACTACTCTTCTGTAAGAGTAGAAAAAAGTCCCTTCCAAAAAGACATTAAGTTACACATTGCACAGCTGTTCATATACCTTTTGAAATCTAAAAAATAGGGGTTTGGTCAATATAGGGAGATAGTTCTGGGCTTAGGATAAATTGGTGAAGAACAGAACTCTTCCTTTTACTCAACAATCAGTGCCAAGATACTCATTAGTGTAGAAAGAAATGCCCAGTTGTCTGTGTTTTCACCTTTTGAAGTAATTTGGGAAATCAATATATCTGTTTATATATTTCTGTGCTTGAAAAACTACTGTATGATTTAATGGGTACTGTAGTATCCCTATAGAACTCCAGATTAATACTTACATATTTTCTGCAAAGCAAAAAATTTCATTCTCATGCAACAAGTTAACCTCTTCAATAGGACAATATTCTTTAGAACTGTTACATGCAATATTAAATATTATGAGTCAAAAATGAGCAAAAAAAACCCCATGCTAAACACCCTTCCCCCTGAAAATCTGAGGGTTTTTTCATTATTTACTTAGGTATAAAAATATAATTACACAAAGGGGGTCTCTCAGAATTATTAGTAGTAAAATTACTAATTACTACTAATTACTAATTAGTAGTAAAAATTTTAATCCTTTACTATCCTTGATAGGTAGTTTTGATTTCATAAAATTAAAGAATCATTATCTTGTGTATGATTGCCTTTATAAAATATCTCTACAATTTAGGATTCTTAGATTCCTTAGATTCTATGACAATATTTAGTAGTTAGCTGACAAGGATACTTTTCAAGGCTTTGGGTATAGCTACTTGCAAAATAAGATATATTTTGTGGGGATTTTTTTTCAGATTTTTGTTTCAGCATTTTTAAAATGCCTAATAAAAATGGGTTCATTTTATTACTGCAGATGTTGGTTATGTTTGAGAAACAAATTAGATGTAGATGCTTGAACTGTTGTAGAATAAACATGGTTATTCAGGTGAATAATGTCTTTGTAAACATCATTAAATTATATTTAGATAGAAAAAGAATGCCTTACGTAAGAAAAATGTATTTGACATAGCTGTAAAGAAGGCTTACAGAATCTTCTTGCTATCTTATTCTATCACAACTGTTCATATAAAGTGAATTCACTGTTTACTGTATGCTAAGTCTAGGGACAGTATCTGTAAACTAGAAAGTGGTCTTTGGAATGCTCAGGTATTTAAGTGTATCTGGGATACTCAAGTTTATTCAGAAAACCTTTAAAAAACACAATTCAACCAGCATCAGCATGTTCCCAGAAAATATATAACTTAGTCTTCCTTAGCGAGAAGGGCATAATCTCTGCGATACTATAACAGTGAAAATTGGCAGCTGAAAATGTATTGATTAAAAATCAGGATACTTTAAGGATTCTTTGGGAAGAATATCTATGCTAGAGATGGTCTACACTTTACATTATCCCCTTCTATTAATACTAGCAAGATCCACATTCAACCCTCTCCCAAATGTTCTGTATAATTATACCTATTTTTCTTTTCCCATTCTTTTATTTTAGAATCACATAATATAAGCCCAAAATATTGAAGCTAACTTACCAAAAAGCGACATGCTGGAATGTAGATAGATGAATTCCAACAGCATATTGGCTGGGGTTGATGAATGAAGAATGTGTCTCCTCTGTTTTCTGTCTTAGTGTTTCTATCATACTTTGGAGATAAAAATTAATATTTTGAATTCTTAACTACTTCAAAGTGACCTGTTGTAAAACTTATCTGTAAGATCAGTAGATATTTTTAGAGAAACGTATTTTAAACCTAGCATTGAAGCTATTGGTATGCAGAAATTTTTTGTGAGAACAGAAAACATCATTGTAAGTTTCAGGTGACAACATTATGACCTGAGTATCAAATACAGTTCAAAATTTTCAGTAGAAAATTACAGGAAAACAATTAATAGATCAAAGTTTACCTTTCTATCGGTAACTCATTGCTTGCTGAGTGCAAACCTGTAAAAGTTTGCAAAGCAGTACATTTTTTTTGTTTTGAATTTTTTGGGGCTTTTTGGTGTGTTTGTGTGTGAGTGTGTGTGTGTGCATGTGTTTGGTCTTGTTAAATGTCTTCGGGCTATCTCCTCTGCTTTTTAACTTAGATGTTCTTCTCAACACAAAATGGACCTTTCTTGTAAGTTACACAGATATTTTTCAGTATCTCTGTTTATGGTTTCTTATGAAAGTATTTGCAGATTGAAATTTGAGAAGGAAAAAGGGCACAGAAATTTGTCTGACTTTTTCAGGGGTTGTGGAAAATAAGGATCCTGACACTCCCTGGAAATTCACATTAGCAATTAAATACTACATTTCAAAATTACAAAAGAGAAGTACTAAAACATCAAACTTTCATTTTGAATACAATTTTAATGCAAACTTCTTTTTATATTTTTAAAGGGGGGAGGATATTATATAATTAAAAACTCTGCTGTTGTATTCTGCCCAATTATCATTAGTGCAGCAGTATTTAAAGCAAGGGTGAGAAGACATTTTGTATGGATCTCAAACATCTATTCCTATCTCTTGTGAGAGGAAGACTGCTTTCTTTTGTAAAATACAAATGGCAAAAAAGTACTACAGCTTATTTAAAATACATATTTTCAAAACAATAACTTAGGTCTGAAAAAAAAGCCAAAAACAGTTTATGTATTTGCACCAAAACAAAACCAGCTGTATTCTTCACACAGCAATGAAATGCAGCCATTTTAATTTCTCATTCAAAAAAATTTTTTTCACTTTTTTTTTGTCTTGTTTTTACATTTAGAATGCAATATATTTTCATTACTTCATATAAAGTAAAGAAAAAACTTGATATAAAGAAAATCACATGGGAGTTTTCTGAAAAGTTGATTGGAACAGCTACAGCACAGAGCAAAGTATCATGGAATCACAGAATCAATTAAGCTGGAAAAGACCTCTGAAATCATTGGGTCAATTGATCCCATGACCCAACACTATCTTTTCACCTAGACCATGGCATTAAGTAGTGCATCCAGGTTTTTTTAAATGTCTCCTGGGATAGTGACTCCATCATGTCCCTGGGCAGCCCATTCCAAGATATAATCATCCTTTTTGTGAAGAATTTATTCCTAATGTCTAACCTAAAGCTTCCCTGATACAGCCTTAAGACTATGTCCCTCTACTCCCGTTGGTGGTTGCCTGGGAAAAGAGGCAGACTCTCACCTGGCTACAACCTTCTTTCAGGCAGTTGTAGAGTGTAATAAAGGGTCTCCTGGGCCTCCTCTTCTTCAGGCTAAACCATTCCAGCTCCCTCAGCTGCTCCTCACAGAACCTCCTCCCCAGACCTCTCCCCAACTTTTTTGCCCTTCTCTCCAGCACTTCAGTGTTATTCCTGAATTTCAGGGCCTAGAACTAGACACAGTACTTGAGATGCAGCCTCACCAGGGCCAGGTATAGGGGGACAATCCCTGCCCTGGTCCTGCTGGCCTCGTGTGCTGAGGCAAACCAGGTTGCCATAGGCCTTCTTGGCCAACTCAGCACATGATGCATAATTTTCAGCTGCTGTCAACCTGCATCACCAGGTCCTTTTCCTATGGGCAGCTTTCCAGCCACTCTGCCCTCAGACTGTAGAGCTGCCTGCAGTTTTCTCCAAAATATAGGACTCAGCACTTGTTTTCATTGAACCACATCCTGGTGATCATGGCCCATCTCTCTAGCCTTTCCAGGTCCCACTTGCAAAGATTTTCTATCCTGCAGCAGATTAACACTCCACCCTGAGTTCCTGTTGTCCACAGTTTTGCTGATTGTATTCCCTCATCCAAATAATTGATAAGCTATTTAACAGAGCTGGTCCCAAAACTGATCCCTGGGGGATGCCATTCACCACCACTCTCTGGGCCCGGCCATCCAGCCAGTTCTGAACCCAGCGAAAGGCACATCGGTCCAAGCCATGGGCTGTCAGCTTTTACAGGAGAGTGCTGTGGGAGACAGTGTCAAAGGCCTTGCTGAAGACAGCAACCACAGCCTTTCCTGCATCCACCAGGTGGGTCATCTGGTCACAAAAGCAGATCAGGTTGCCCAGGCAGGACCCACTTTTGCTAAACCCCATCTGGGTCTGATGCCTTGGTTGTATTGTGTCATGGGATTATGCTGAACCAAGGTGAAGCTGACAGGCTTGCAGTCTCTGGATCTTCTTTCCAGCCCCTCTTGTAGATGGGCATCACACTGGCCATTGTCCTATCATCTGGGACTTCCTTAGTTAGCCAGGGTGATAAATAATGGAGGGCAGCTTAGCAAGCTCTTCTACCAGCTCCATCACTCTAGACTTGTCAGGATTTAAGTGGCTCAGCAGTCACTAACAGCTTCCTCCTGGATTACAGGAGGTCTATTCTGCTCCCTGTTCTTGTCTGCCAGTTCAGGAGGTCAGTTGTCCTGAGGATAACTGGTTTTACTATTAAGACA
Organism: Camarhynchus parvulus; assembly: GCF_901933205.1. Taxonomy (NCBI): domain Eukaryota; kingdom Metazoa; phylum Chordata; class Aves; order Passeriformes; family Thraupidae; genus Camarhynchus; species Camarhynchus parvulus. Next base: position 40,672,164 of record NC_044601.1, read on the forward strand.
GGCAAAGAATCATTAAGTACCTCCACCTTTTCCTTTGGTAACTACATTCCTCTTCAAGTCCAATAAAGCATGGAGGAGTTCCTTGTCTCTCCTTTTGCTATTATTGTATTTATAAAACCACTTTTTCTAATCCTTTACAGAAATGGCCAAATTAAGTTTTAATTGAGTTTTTGCCTCTCTAATTTTCTTTCTGCATGACCTAATGACATTCTAAACACTTCCTGAGCTACCTACCTCTTTTTTCAAAAGTGATGGAATTACCCAAGTTCCTGCAAAAGATGGAGGTTCAGATAGGCTTGTCTTTTTATCTGCCAGCTCATCTTTCAAACATAGGAATGATTGCTTCAAGATTTCTTAGAGTACATCCAAGCTTCCTGGGCTTCTGTTTCTAAAGGCTGCTTCTCAAGAAACTTTCCAAATCAGTATCTTGAATAGTACAAAGTCTGCCCTCTGAAAGTTCAGGGTAGAGATTTTGTTGATGTCCATCCTTATTTCACTGACTATATGATTTCATGGTTGCTGTGCCCAAGGTAAACCCCGACTTCCACATCTCCCACCAGCCTTTCTCTGTTTTCAAACTGCAGATCTAGCAGGGCCTCATTCCTGATAGGCTTTTACCAGCTGTATCAGGAAGTTGTTTTCCATGAATTTCAGGAAACTTCCTAGACTGCCTCATCTCTGCTGTGTTGAGTTTCCAGCTGATGTCCATCAGGTTAAAGTCTCCAACAAGAACAAGGGCTGCTGGTAGGGAAACATGAGCCAGCTCCTTATAGAATAATTCATCCACATCTTCATCCTGGTTGGGTGTTCTGTAACAGACTGCCACCAGGATCTCTGCCTTGTTAGCCATTCCCCTGTCTCTTCCCCCTAGTTTCTCAACCTTATCATCACAAGCCTTGAGTGCTATACAGTCAGGAGCCCTCTCTAATGTACAGAACCACCAAGTTTTCATCCCTATAACTTCTGAAGAGCTTGTAGCCATCCACTACAGCACCCCAGTCACATGAATCATCCCACCACACTTTGATGATGGTGACTATACCATGCCTTTCCTGCAGCATAGTGGGCTGCATCTCCCTCTGTTACCCTTACTGTGTGCATTAGAGTAGATTCACTTCAGCTGGGCTATCAATTTTGCCCCTTACTTTGGCTTGTCACCCACTCGGGCTCAGCTGTAGCAAGGCTCCTCTCATGCCCTTCCCCCTTCAAACCTAATTGAAAGCCCTCTCAATTAGCCCTTCCAATTCATAGGCTAGGATCCTTTTGCACTTTCTAGACAGGTTAACCCAACATACCTGGTAACATATAAACTGCCCCATAATAAAAAACTTTCTTTAAGCCATTTACTGACCATATGGGTTTTTCTATTCCTTTCAGCATTCATCCTTGCAATTAAGGAATCAAGGACAACATCATCTCCTGTCCCTTCATCCAGGCAGCTAAGAACCTTGAAGCCTTTTTTGGTTACCTTTATCAACTTAGTTTCTGGTAATGTGGACAACCAGCAGTGGGTAGAAATCTGCAACCACTGAACTTAGCAGTACAAAGTAACCTTGAAATCAATATAAAATGATGCTATGTGTTCTTCTTTGTGTTAAATCATTGGGGAAAGAGCATAATTTAGAGATGAAACCAGAATCAAATAAGATAAAGGTCATAATACTGTGATATCAGCTTTATTTCACTGAAACAAAAAATCTGACTGATTTAGGCAAGTAAAATACACAATTTCTTTCTCTTTTCAACATTTGTGAAAATAATACAATTTACTGCAAATATATCGTCTTGTGTTGATTAACCTTTTCCAGGTTGGGCATGTTAAAATCTGTATCTTGAATTGAAAGTCCCATCATCAAAACTATAATAGTTTATTTTTATCTGGGAAGAACAATTAATCAAATCCCTGAATTTTGTATTCACTGGAAATCAAGAAAAAAAGAAAGGCTTAATTTAATCTCAACAAGACACTTGCCATTTTTTCTTTGAATTTACAGAGTATTTTAATTTGGTTGATATTTAAAAAAAAAATCTCCTATCCCCAATACTATATATTGTTACTTCCTAGTGGCAAAGCATTTTCTATCTTTCCCCATAGAGTTTTACTACATTTCTTTCCCAGATGAAGTACTAAAAGTTATTATTTTTAAAACAATTGTAGTTTATATGTTGTATAGAAACATAACACCTTCTCACAAAATTAATCTATGTGTCTGTCCTTACAGGATATTTTTTTCTTCTTGAGTGGCCAGGAAACACAGTGAAAGCATATATATATATTTACTTATAACTGTAAGTGTGCTTTTATAGAAAAAGTATATAACCACCAACGTATAATGAGACAATTTTAGAAAAGCAAATAACTGCTTTTGAAAATTGTTTTCCCATGGAAGTTGTTTCTATATTCTAATTGCTTATTGTTTAAATGAGGTTCAATATTCCTAGAAAGCTGGTAAAACTTTTAAAGATATGTGTATAAATAGTTCTATATTTGTGACAGGTAGACTCAGAAATCATATTTACTAACTCCTGGAATTGTGTTCTTTGTGGCCCTATTAATGTAGTATGAAAAATGTAGGCTCTTATCTCTAACATAATTGAATTTCTTTTATCAACTCCTCTCAGAAAAGCAGCTTGACATGCATCTTTGCAGGGTCAGTGATTTTTGACCCTAGTGATTCAACAAAGATTATCCAGCAGGAATGTGTAATAGCAGTGTTCACCTAAGATTTGCTTTCTGACACCATCAGTTGGAAAAAAAATAGATTAAACATATTTGCATTAAAAAGATTTTTCATGTAGGTTAATGTCAAATGACTGCACAATTTGTTCCCACTTCTACTATTTATTCTGCAGCCTGGTTTTTTATACTGTTTTAAGCATATAAAGTGAAATGTCATTATTTTTTCTCCATTAAGCAAGCTACATAAATTATCTGTAGCTACAAAAATAACCAGTCAGGCCTTATTTGCAAAATTGCTAATTTTATTAAGTAGCAGATATATTATAAGCACAGAGAGTTCCAAAATTGCAAGAATGGCTGGTAAAAGCAGGTGATTGTTTTAGTCAGTTGCTGATTTCTCTTGTGAGAAGTTGACATTTCTATAATGACATGGTGTTAGTGCATATCTGTCTGTTGATGTTACTCCTGAGCGGCATTGTTGAATTTCACTATGTATTACAGTAAATAACATTTACTGTGACAAAGTATAAAATTAATATAAGTGGAGCAGATTTCTTCTGCTTAGAAATAACTGTATTTAAAAAAAATATTCTACAGGGAAGATAAAATTTATTTCATGTTCTGGTATAGAACTAAATAATCTGTGCATGAAGAAGGAAATAGAATCAAAACTTAGAGATTTACTAAGTTGACTACAGAAATTGTACGATTAAAGAAAGGTAGTGCTTGATAGGGGAAGTTAGATTTTAGAGTAAAATGTCTGGACTAATTTAAGACAGCAGCCTAAAAATCTTACCTTTTTTTTTTCTACATGTTCTGGATATACTTGAACTTGGAGGGTCCACATGAGCTATTTTTTTCCAGGAAGGCTTTGTCTGTGATTGGTATCTCATACATTAATATACATTACATAGAAATCCTTTTTGTATAGATCCTCCACAAAAGTAATAATTAGAACACACACATAAATTATCATTTAATTAATTAAATAAGGGAAGGAAAGGGTATTACAATGACAGCACTTATACTACCTTTTTGAGGCTAATAGGATGGTCTTCATAGTACAATATATTATGGAAAAAAAAAAGAATACCAAAAATGTTGAAAACAGATTGGTCTATTTATACTAACACATAGCTTTCCTACTTTTCCTTTTTTCAAAACAATTGCAAGAGTCAGTTATTTCAACAGTAATACTTAAGTATAGAAATTATTTTGTATTGAAGATAAAAATTTTTTTGGTTATAGTACCCTTGTACTTTTAAAAAGGAAATTTTGCTTATGTTCAATTTACTGCAATAACGTTTTTTAAAATTTTTTCAAAAAAAGGAGGCATTATCAAAAATCCTTAACAGGAAGAAATCATCACTCAGGATATTAAATTCAAAACAGCAATGGGAGATTAATCTGCATTTTCCATTAGATAAAACTTTCATAAAAACTCATGGCAGTTGCATCAAGACAAGGACTGCTGAATTGACCCATCCTTACCATATCTCAGCAGTACAGCAAGAGTATTATTTAGAACACACTCAGTAGATTTCTTCTGATGCCTCCTAAAAAGATTTCCTTGGCTTAGTTCCCCAAAAACCGAACCACATATTAAATGCCAAGAATTTTCTGGCTCTGCTCCCAGTTATCAGTTTCAGACATTTGGCTAACCTCCCTGACTATCATGAAGCTTAGACACTGTGCTTTCCCACATGTTCTCATCTGGAATGCAGCCCACATAGATGATGGCAGACTGAGCAACCAAGCATGTTTGTAGAAAACACTGAAATGTAGCACAGCTCTCTCCTGAGATTCTCTGACAGGGAAGCATGCATAGAAGTATTTCTTCCTTTGTTTAATATGTAGTCTGCCTCATCCTTGCTTGTTTATTTTTTCAGCATGATGACAAGTCTTTTCATGGTTTTTTTTTTTGGTTGTTTGGGTTTTTTTTAATAGACTTTTCTTTGGAAATTTCAGATTTTGATCTTCTACCTTGTCCAAGGAATTTTCCAATCCCAACCTACTTAAATAATGTGATTTATATAAGCAAGTATATAATTATCAAGAGGGATTACAGTACCAAAAGTTATTTTACATCACGCATTTTTGCTACATGGAAAGAAGGTTGTACACTTCAAGATAGGAAACTATCATGCTGAAGAGTCAGGTCGCTTTACTAGAAGAGATGGCTTTAACATTACATGAACTATAGTCCTTTAGCCTGCATTAAATAATGTCCTATTTTCAATGCTCTTAGGATAGATGCATTCCAAGCACATTTATTTCAGTGTTTAAGGAAAAATAGAATTATCAAACTGTTTCATTTAATTTCTTCATAAATAAAAGATTTGTTCTAACCTTTTGGCCTCCAAAGATTATGTTTCAATCTTAAACTATATTTGTATAATTTTTTAAATTATGAAATTGTTTAAATAAAAACTTTTAAATACCTTTCTTTGAAAGCTTTCATTTGAGCCTTACCCCATATCTGATTTTGAGTTTGCAAGCCCTTATTCAAGATTCAGTTTCTCATCACAGTCAGAGAAATAGGGTGTCCTGCCTGTGCATCATACAGAGTAGTGCAATGACACTGAATATCATCATAGACATATCGTCTTAATAAGAAAGTACAGTGAGTGTTTCCTGTTTGTTTTTTCAACTAAATATTCTTTACCCACAACAGAATTGCAGTATTCTCTGCTCTATTCAAGTCTAATTTGGAATTTTAGGCACATACTTATTTTCATGATCTCTTCCAAGAACAAAGTTAGGCTAATCACCTTCCAGGAACTATGTCTGAAGTCTCCACTTTATTGGCTGCTTGGCTTTAATTTTTTTCTCCTCTTTCTTTTTTTCCCAGTGGAAGGACCTTGTATGGCAGCCAAGGATCACCTAAACTGTAATTAATTTTTGAAATAGTTTCAAACTTTTTTATTTAGTATATCTCCTTGTTAGTCACTCCTACATTCATGCCCCTTTCCATTCTGTGGAAAGTCTTTCTTCATCTAACAGTGCTTTCTTCATCTAACAGTGCTAATGGTCCACAGGCATTACGGTTGAAGGCTCTGTACTTTGTAAACATTCATTGGTATCCAAGATTTTGGATATTTCCAAATGTTTTGAAGCATCCATATTTGAAAATGTTTTGATTATTAAAAATATTTAAGTTTTGCTGCATTGTGCTGTTGTACTTTTCTGTGCTCTTTAGAAAAGTAGTTTAGTGTTTTTCCTACTTAAGAAAATGAGAAAAAATACTTCTATATATTTTTAGTTGAAATCCTAACTGGCTAAGAATTTTATTACTATTTTAACTCAGCCTAAACTGATTTGAATCAGTAAAGCACATAATAATTATAGCCAAGAAAATACTTTAAATATAAATAGCAATAAATAGCCATGGATTACAGTAGCTCTCAGTGAAGATGAGATATTGCAATATAAGAAATAAATAATCATGGTCTCAGAATACAGGAATTTCCTTTAATTTTTTATCTTGATTCTAGATAAGAACTTGTTGGCACCTAATTCATTCCAACAAAAAGGCAGAACTAGTGGACTCTGAACTTTTGTTTGCTGCAGAATATAATAAATATGTCTGAGAAGAACAAAATTAATTATCAAAATACTCTTTAAATGCAGGGAAATTCCATTGCCCTTTCTTAGTTTACTAATATGAGCCCCCAAAACAGACAACCAGTAAAATTTGAATCAAAATTTGTCCTTTACAGATCAAGAGATCAAGACAGTAATAAGGCTGGTTGTCATGACAGTGCATTCTGGGAAACCTCAACAGAATTTCTCAGAAAACAAAAAAGGCTGTGGAAAATACAAATGATACATGAGTATCCTAAACTGGTGCATGATTGCATGACTGGGTGGGATTAAAACCCTTTTGCCTGAAGTGAAATTATTCAACAACATATCTTTTGTTCAATTACTATGTGGCAGTAAGTTATTTCCCTACAGAGACTGACTGGTATACTATGGTATAATTACTTAATACGATAGTAGTTCTCTGAATTTTCTCATCTCCTTCTTTTGACCCTTCTAGCTTATTAATTTGTTGCTTATTCAGGTGAAAAATATCCTTTTATTAACCCAGAAGGTTATTTGCTTTTCCCAGCATTAAATTTTTCTTTTAGACCACAAGCATATGGATCAGTAGTACTTCCAAACTGTCTAGGAATAAATTTTGGCTATTCCTCCTGAAAGAGACATAATTCTTGAGGCTTAAAGGGCCAAAATCTGTTTGTGCTTCCAGAATTTAACTTTTGTTTGTCCTATTGATTTTATTGTTTGGAGAATGTGTTGTATTGGCAGTCCTTATTACTGAATTTCCTACTCGTTCATGCACCAGATTTGTATATCCTCAGCAGAGATAAATTTTTCTTGCAGCCTTACCCATGCATCAGCCACTTCAGACTCTCAGACATTTTATCTTTGACTGCCCTTTAATAATTTAGCAAAAAATGTTGCTGGTGGAAAAATGCTAATCACACAATAAATTTGATTTTGTACTTGGACCCTGCAGTCATTTATGGTTTTCTGGATTTTTGACAAAACAATTACTCAACTACTAACTTATTCAAGCCTGTAGTGCTTTTGACTTGTAGCCTTGTATCTCTCTATGCTCAGTCCTTTCCACCCTATAACCTGTAACAACACTGGATGATCTTTGAATTCTGCCTCATTACATCATGACACTGTTCTGCAGAGCAGAGACAGCAGTACACTAGACAACATAAACTAGTTTCTACAGTGGCCTCGTGGGGCCACAGATGTCACCTACAGCTCTCAGTTTTTTTAATTAAGCTTTAGAAAAGGCATGTAATTTTTAAGTATATTCAAGTAAGTTTTGTAACAAAAAAGATCAGGTGATAGTAAGTAACTACTTCATTGGTTTTATGACATCCTGTCATATATCATAGGATCACATAATAGAGATCTTTATTGAGATCAGAATCTCAATATGAAACACCTATAACATAAGCAACACAGTAAAAATGAAACCTACTGTTCAAAGTCACTCCCAAGTTATTATTTTGAAGACCTTGACAAGAATCTTAAAATAAACTTAAAGCAATATTTTAAAATTCTATATCAGTGTTTACTTTTGGCATAAAAGTTTTCAAATTAGCCAATAAAAGTGAAAAAATAACAAAACATTCCTGAAATCATTAGTTAAAATAATGGTTTTTACAAGAGATAGACTTCAAAGACGTGAAAAATAATTAAAAAACCTAAATAGAGATTTCAAATATGTTTTTCCCATAAACATATATATCTAGTTGTGCATAATTCTTTTTAGATTTATAACTTAAATTAAATTTTGTAGATGAAAATCATAGACATCGTTCTCTGCACTGAGAAACCGAACATGTCAATGATATTTTGCAGAATTAGGATATGGCTGAATGAATAAGCCTGGAAAAATTATGCAGTGTTTTTCAAGACAACAGAACACACTATTGTTTTAAAATACTGGGAATAAGTATTATTAATAAAATGGCACAAATTGCACTTCTTAGTTTTTGTTCATATTCTTCAAGTTTAATAGTCACAATTCCATAAATAAACTCACTCTTTAAATCCAGATATGTAACTAGCTAAAATAACATTCAGTTGAAATTTTACCTAAGCAAAGTGAAATCAAAAAAGCTTTACTGGAAATGATTAAAAGATGCCAATTTTTTTTTTTTACCTTTCTGTAAGGATCCTGACGGCAGCCCCCTTCCTAAATGTTTACTGGACTGAGTTAGGGTGCTCAGTGGAATCAGTTAAAGGGCTAAGCGGAACGAATGAAGATATTTAGTCAAAGATTGCCTCCATCTCTGATGGGAAACCAGAAGTTTGGGGCACCCTCCTTCTCTAGGGAACTCTTGCCCAGCAAAGTCTGTTTCTGCTACCCTTATCTGAGCTGTGTAGCAGATCAATACTGTAGTTATGCCCAGGGTCATATTGTCTCAGTCACGACCCAACATGAATCCTTGGACACAGCTTTCAACCCTACTCTCCGCCCTACTTTACCCCAGTAGACTGTTTCTGTGTCTGATCCCAACCCTGACTTGCTGCATGTGTGCTCTGGATCAATGTCATAGGACGGCACTACTCTAAAGCCTTGGAGACACCTTTTGCTCCTGGCTCTCTCCCTATGCGGAGCAGCCAGAACTCTTCCCTGACATTGTTTTTCAAAGTCTAGGCTAAACATTCATCAAAACTATTTTTATACAAAAGACGCAATGAATTTGCCTTCATACCAGGAATTTAATTGTTCTGTTAGCGAGGTGGTACAGTTCCAATCTCTGAGAACTAAAAAAACCACTTAATTGATTCCTTCAAGACGGTGAAAACAGGAATAATTTTCAATCCTTCTTGGCCTAATTTGAATAGACAACAATAGTTTTTAACATCAAATAACTGAAGTAGTTGTGAGGAAAACAACAACCAACATGTTTTGTCTGTTTGCTGACAGCACTACATCCAAAATACGAACTATCTTCAGCTTTTTCATTCGGTTGTTGAATTACTTCTTAAATATGAGCTATTTTTTGTGTGTATTGTGCTACATATTATGATTTTGGTTTTTTTTTTATTTTTAACTTCTAAATCATCTTGTCACTACCTAAGGTTCTATAATTAGACTCTAGTTTGTTTCCAATATTTTATCCCACTTTAATTTTTTTTTTCTTTTTAGAAGAGAGTGTTTATCAAGAGGTGTTTGCTTTTTTAGTGATTTGTTTTTGTGAGAATTTTAGAGCATAGTCCCAAGTACATCTCAAGAAACAATCACTCATTAAATGGAGGATAATCATATCTACCAAAAAGAATGAATTGCATTGTAAAAGATCCCTTCTCTCATCCTTTTAAAATGCAAGTATTGGTGAGCAAAGTAGGCACAGGGATGTGACAGAGACATTATTATATTTGAGCTGGAGATAACTTGAGACTGTAAAGTAAATCAGCTGTAAATGAGCATCATGTTAGTAAACCTGATCAAAAACAAGGAAAAATTTAAAACATGTGAGACACTAAAGTAGTTCTCTCATACACCTGTGAGTGCTTTGTAGCAATAATAGCTCATAGACCAGACTGCACTCTGCTGAGACCAACCAGTTACGTTTGTGAAATCCATCAGTTCTTGATCAGAAATACAGTGTTCTGACAATGGGCTCTTGGGTATCACACAGTTGTTAAGGCAAAGTAAAACAAGGGCAGGTTTGGGCAGGCACATCAAGGTCCTGAGACCATGCACTGCAAGATAGTAGAGAGCCTGTGGCCTTATACCAAACCTGATAGAAATCATGCATGCTGAACTACAGTTTCAACTTGAACTAGGTGTCTTTATGAAATCTGAAAAGAAAAAAGTTTATTGCACATGTACTGGTTTCTTAAAAAAACCTGTGCATTGGAAATAATGTTAGTAGTATTAATGATAATAATAACAGCAAGAACAATAATAATGTGTAGCAGATCAATCCTGGTAAAAGATATTGATGATCTTTGCACAATTTACTTATGACAACTGGAATAAAGGGGATCTTGAAAGTTTTCCCATACAACCTGGCTGACATATGCAGACAAATTCTTGCTTCAAGAACAAGTAAAATATTGAATTTGAAATAAATCAAAAGTATGTGTATAATCAAAAGTAGGTGGTCAAGACAGAAATGCAAAACTAAAGCCATTTTTTAGTGACAGATTATTAAAAACAGTAAGAAAGTCTAAAAAGATCTGTTTATAGATAGCCTCATTCCTGAAGTGAATGAAACTGGAACAGATAAAAGTACAGAAGAACCTGCTGGTTGAAGAGTGGTAGTATTGGTGTGGTGTGCCTTGATCTGGTTTGGTTCAGTTTTGTTCCTTCCCCATCCCCAGCTCCTTGCCCTCTTTTAGATTATTAATTTTGGATGCCAGGATTCTAAAAGGTGTGAGAGAGGTTCTGAAAATGTAACTGATATGATTTGGTTTAAAAAGTCCTGGTTGACTGTTTTAATTTCAATGGTACAGTTAACTGTGTAGGTATATTGTAGGATCTGATAACATTTTATAAGAGCGAGAAGAAGGAAATTGCATGGGGATCTGATTTATGATGAAAATTTGAACAAATACTTAAACAAATTTGTTCAGCATAAAGTGCTTTGAGACATACACCCTGAGGAATATTTATTTTTTCAGTTTTATGTAGTGAAGCAGATTTGAGTTGTACTTAACAAGCAGAATTGCATTTGAATTGCTTTAGGAAAAAAATCAGGCTTGAACTCTTTATTACTAGTAATTTAATGTGTTCAGAAGTGAAACAGTTCAAGAAGATAATGTGCAACACAGAAAGCTGAGTTTTGCATTGTGTAAGATATGGAATTTATAGATTGTGGAAAAGCCTAGGGCAAGTGTGCTTTTTAGGATCTGATATGGTAGAACATAGACCCAGCTTTTTTGCTGAATATTTGAATTTAGTATTAACTGTGTGTTTACTCTTTGGGTTTTGGTTGTGTAAGCAAAAAGTATCTGCAATATGTAAGCATAAGACTTCAAGTATATTAAAGATTAATAATAAGATTTACACGAGTCTTCTATATTAAGTAAAAAGATTTAATTATCTGCTACTTGGATTATTAAGAATATATTATAAGTGAGAAAGGACTGAATTAATTCAATCAACAGTCAGCTTTTTATTAATTAAAGAACCACTGTCAAAATATGCAATGAGAAATATCTCACCTCTTTAAATTGTTGTAGTTATAGTTTCTCAATTTATTGAAGCTTTTTGACTTCTTACATTATTTTTTCCTGTATGTTTGAGTGCAAATAGTATGCAATCTGTAATAGCATAGTCATGATAGCATTGATGATTAGATTATGCATAGAAAATATTCCTAAAGAATTATATGACATACAAAACTAGATCTAGTTCAGAATCTTAATAGCTGAATGCCTGCAAGCCTATAAAATCTAATACTATATTATCTGTTGACTAAATTTTATTGTCTGACAAAAGGTTTTATCTTCTTTTTGTTTCTTCATCCATTATTAAGAAATAATATAAAATAAAAATATTTCATTTTGCAATTTTGTAGATAATTTCTTGGCTTAGTAAACCTATATTAAGAATGTCAGTCTCACACTAACAACAAATCAGCTTATTTGGACTCCATATATGGCAAAAATCTCCCATCTTCTTAATCAAACCAATAAAATATCTCAAGGCTTTTTGCTGTATGTTCCTAAAAAGGAACAGTAAGATCTGGTGTTTGTGGCTATTCATCTAGTCTACTGACTATTCAATCTGCATCACAGTAAGTTCTTTCCTTGCTATAGAAATGACTTCAATTACTTTTGATCAAATTATTACCAAATGAAGTCATAAAGAAGGTTTTGGAAACAGTTTATTACACCTACCATATTAGGAGAACCATAAGATCGAAAACTAGCTTTTCCTTTAGGATAGAAAAAACCAAGGCAATAAATGGAAGTTAAGATGTCAAAAGCTATTCCTGCATAGTGAGGATTCAGCCAGCAGGCATAAGGAAAGGCTGAAATCCGAATGAACCTCTGGATTACACCTAGTTGACAACTTCTGTTTATGCAGGGTCACCTAGACCAGGTTTCTGAGACACATGCCCAGAATAGCTTTAATCTACAAGGACAGAGATCCCACAATTTTTCTGGGCTACCTTCTTCAGTGGTTGGTTCCCAAAAGAGAAAAAGATGCTTTTTGTGTTCAGAAAGACCTTCCTGTGTTTCAGTTTCTGCTCATTCCTCAGATCTTATCTCCAGATACCTCTGAAAAGAGCCTAATTCCATCATCTTTGAACTCTCCCTTTAGATTTGTACATACTTGGATGGGATCTGCCTTGAGCATTTTCTCTATCATCCAGATAATTAATAAAGGTGTTATATGTATTAAATGTGATCTGTCTTGTGTTCCTCTGATCTAACTTTCCACGATATATTTCAGAGTGTTTTGTGGAACAGGGGACTCCCTAGAGTAGCACCAGAGTAGGACATCACCCACTTGTGTGGGAATAAAGGCAGAGTGAGTTCTAGCTGCCATATCATACTGGAGGAGGGTGTCAGGACTGGACCTGGTGATTGTAGCCAGGGTCAAACATAGACTCATGATGATGGGATGACTGAAAAAACTTTCATCAATATTTTATCATTAACAAGGAAGAAAGTGTCACTTAAGTAAATCTGCTCTTCATATGGCATTGTGAAAGAACTTTTTTGGTTTAGGAGGAAATTATCTTTTCTTGTCCTTTCCAGCGTAAATTTTATATTTAAGGTGAATTATAAAGGACTGCACACTAAGCAAGTCTAGTTGTCAGTTCCCTGATGATAGAATACATAACAGTTATTTGAACAGGAGTTACTCCAGATTACACCTTCGATACAGTTTCTGCGTGGGTAAGACATTCACCATTCCCTAGTTCTTAGAAGCAGACAGCTGCTATTTTGATTCCTGATGTAAACTACTGTAGCTTTTTACAGTCTTTGTATGTATTTCCAATAGCCAGTTTTGATTCCCAGATTCATTCACAGAAACAGAGAAAGCAGGATAACTAATACCAGAGAATGCTTGAAATAAGCCAGAGACCTTTATACCTATGGTTATTGAATACATTAGAATCTCTCCAATGATATCTTTTGTTAAAGTAGATTTTTTTTTTTCAGAAGGAAGAGTAAGAAAGATAGTCTTAAATTTATAAATTTCAGATCTTTTATTTGGATTTATGTATTTTTTCTGGAGCTATGACAAAAATAATCAGTGATGTGTGAAGCTTAAAAATGAGATCCATCTATGTGATTTTTGAACATGGATTTATGCCATTCTTTAAAATTGTTTAAATAGCATAACCATTCTTTGTCCAGGAATTACAGATGCAGGGTGAAGGATTTCTGAAATAAAACCAGAATGTATTAGTAATCACATCCTTTCTTAGTAATGCCTTTCTTTTCTATTGAACAAGACTTTCACAATATTTATCAAGCAAAAGGGAAGTTAGAGCACACCTGATACATTTGGCCAGATTGCACTAGTAAATTTCAGACACATGCTTTATAAACTAAAGACAATAGTAAGGAGATTGTATTGAATTGGTTTGGATGAATAGTGAGTGGATGATGAGCAGTATATTCAGGAGAACAGTAAAGTTCTCATTGATTCTATCCTTGCACAATGAACTTGGGGTTTTTCCCTGACATTCACTAAGGTTACTTGTTCGGATTATTTTGGCATATATTTTCAGAAGCACGGGAGTTGAATTTTATATGAAACTTTAAGCACAATCTATAGGAAATCATAGAAAACCCAAACACATTATTTGTTTGAAGCCAAATAAATAAAAAATGAATAAATTAGGAACTTAGAACTTCTAAAGCCAAAACCATTTTTTTTTCAAATCCCAAAACCTAGTAAGTATTATTTTTGCCAGTGCAGATAGAAAGTTTTAGATCAATCCAACAGTGCAGAGTTTTAGGATCTGTTGGATTTGCCTTGACTCAGGCTGATTTTATCTTGCTTTGACAAGTGTCTAGAAGTCAAGAAATGATTGCCAAACATCCTGGAGCTGCAGCTCTGTGAGTTTCATCAGGTCAAGGTCTGATGCTTTATATCATCATCAGCACCACTCAAATTTTTGAAAATTTGCCAGTTTGATATCTTCATTTAGATCATAAAATATTAAAAATGGTTGTTTATCTGCAGTATCTATCTTAAACTTATGCAACCACATTTTAGATAACACCAACTGTCAGAACATTTGGATACGTGTATCAGATGACTTCTTTTTAGGACTAAACAGAATCATTGTTAAGTAAAAAAGACGTCACAAGGAGTCATCGGGGATATTTACTGAGATGAACTTTTCAGTCATCTTATGTGGCTTACAATTACTACATTATTCTCTGTCAATGTCTGGTAGTCTTCTTGAACTTTAATTAATAGTGTTGCTGTAGTAATACATAATATTTTATATATATGCATATATGCTAATATTTCTCACTTTAAATTCCTTCCTGCTTGGATTTTACATATGCCTCAGAAGAACCACATATTCATATACCACATACTACATATATCCTTTGTTTCTCACAGAGGTAGACATAGGAGAAAAAGAGCATGTGTTGTATTTTGTAGCAGAAAAAAATCAGAAAATTTCATCCTTTTTAAAGCAATCAGCATTGCATAGGAAATTTAGAGAGGTAGTACATCATTCCATTTTTCAATCAAAGATGCAACATTTATCTTTAAACAGGAAAAAAAAATCAGCTTTCAAAATTTAATAGCGATTTGAAGTTTAGTAGTATCATTCCTGTATTAAGCTGTGCTTGCTAGGGTTTACAAGATAACAGCTTCTAGAAGAATCAAGGAAGCCCTAACAAATACATGACTTTTCTAGTAATCAGACTCTGTGAACTAGGTTGCCTTCGGTTTCTTGTTTTTATTGCCTCCATTCCAAATTTGAAAAAATGCAATTTGCAAAAAATGCAAAAAACAGGCAGTTGTCTCTGCTTTAAGTGGAGAACTGAACTAGGAAAATCACTCCTTTGTACCTTGTCTAAATTATTCGTGATTCTATGGCTTTGTGATAGAAAAACATTTACAGTAACTTTTATCTGAGAATTCGTCACCAGCTGTCCTTGTCTCATGTCATGATACTGCATACCAGCACATCAGAAGACAATTTGGTCAAACAGTTCTGGCAAGTGCACTGCTATATCTTCTTTTTCACCTCTGGAATAAACTTGCATGTTGTGCTGGTTTTTTTGTTGTTGAGGGTTTTTTTGGTTTATTTATTTGGTTTTAAATTTAATGGACATTATCTTAAAAATCACATTAGAAAATTGTGATCTAAGTAGGCATGTGGCAGTATGCTGAAACTATATGTGAAATTTCTCTTTTTTCCCTTCCTGTCACTTGGAAGTATTTGTGGTTGCTTCAGCTACCTTATCTATTGTATTTTTCACTGACTTCATTGCTTATAAGCTCTGAGTCTGGCTCTAAGGTTACAGTTTAAGACTGGTACAGAAATTTCTAGATATGCTCCTTTTTACACTAAGTATTTATAAGCATTTTTGGTCACCATTATGATTGTAATAATAAGGGTCTGTAGTATCAAAATGAAGTAAAATTGTATTTTATTTTACCATCTAGCAGTTTCCAGTCTTTTCTTTCACTTTTCTGCCACTTTTCTGCCATATGCATTAATTTCTCCATGTCCTATTAAAAAATAGGACAATTTATTTAAGAAATACCAAACTGCAGCATACATGAATGATGATTATTCACTCAGCCATGAGTTTTAAGGATAGATCTGTTTGTCAGGGATGGAAGACAGAGCTTTCATTTTGAAAATAGAATCAAGCGACCCTTAAAATTCAAGACCTCTGAAGATTAAGTTGTCTAGCTTAATCAGAGAGATGATTGAGGGATGAATTCTACATGAATATATATGTATATGCACACTACTGTAATTGAAAAGAGAGGGCAGCTGTTTAACTTTGAAGAAAAAATAATAACATAAAACCAGTTATTGAGACCCAACTTTTAGACAGGTATTAAAATCAGAAATACATATTCTAGTTGAGATATTTAAATAATATCAGAGTAACGTGATGCAATCTTTGATAACACAACTATTTCAAATACATACTTCACTCTAGAAAATTTTATAACCTCTGTGTATCATTTTAATAAATATAGGATTGCTTTTGTTCATTTGGAAAATGATGTTTTTAAATCTCTGATTCCTCATTTTCCTCCTCCTCCTCCTCCTTCTCATCCTGCTCATCATCATCATCATCATCATCTTTCAAGACTGCTGGGGAAAACAAAATTTAATGCATTGACATTTTAATGTTCTTTGTACTTGCATCTATACATTAAACCAGTAACAAAATCAAATTTCATGCTTCAAAGCTTTAGCCAGTCATCAGCAAAGTGAAGGAGTACATTGTCTTGATGAGTAATTGGTTAGATATATTATTTCAGCTCCTCCTCTAGAGAATCAGAGGATATAGCTGCAACTATAGACTGGAAGAAAAGACAGATAAAAAGACACTTAAAAAAAATATTTTTAGCTGCTGACATAATAAAGGTCATGCTGATCACCAAATTTTTATTCAAGTAGCAAATTTTCTGTGGTAAGTCTGAGGGAGAGTTTAGGAGATTTTTGTCAACTTTTTAATTTTCTTTACAGCAAAATGAGTTTATGGAGGTCTTGAAATGACATAACGTGAAATTATTTTTCAGCTTCTAAATTTTATGATCAGAATAAATCAGTTCTTGACAAACTTAGCTGAGTTTTGTTTGAATTATCTGTGTATATTTCAGATAATAAAATCCTCTCAATATTTAAAACCTGGAGAAGAACACATACGGCCTCCCTTGATGTCAGGACCTACTCGGGGAGAAATGAATACAATCATTACCCCTATGTACTCTAACAAAGGGAAGTTACCAACTCTGGCAGAACTCAGATCAAAAGACTGACTGTTGTTGTGGTTGACCTTGGATTGCTGCCAAATCCCCACCCAGACACTGACTCACTTCCCCTCCTCATCAGAACAGGGAGTGAAAATAAGATAGAAAATTCTTGTCATTTGTTACTGTCTTTACACTTTTTATGGGAATAGAAATATAACACACTAGAAAATGACCTGGTTAAAATTAGATAAAGAAAATAAACAAACAAAGTCCAGATTAATGATTATGCATTTAAGATAAAAAATGTGGAAAATCTGTACCATTATCTA
The DNA here is from genome assembly GCF_901933205.1 of Camarhynchus parvulus. NCBI lineage: Eukaryota > Metazoa > Chordata > Aves > Passeriformes > Thraupidae > Camarhynchus > Camarhynchus parvulus. The sequence goes on from NC_044601.1 coordinate 40,689,589, forward strand.
CAATGTAGCAAACACTGTAACCGTGATGTTGAATAAAATAATTGCTTCATAGTTCTAGCTAGGTAAGAATATTATGAACCTCAAGAAAATCTTAGTAATTCAATTTACCTAGCATCCTGCATTTATAACACAGCTCCAGTATGGGTCATTTCCATGGGGTTCAGTCTTTCAGGAACAGACTGGTCCAACATGGGTCCCCCATGAGCTCTAAGTTTTGTGAGAAAATATGCTGCCATTTGGAGTCCTATTCACATTCTCCTGTCTAGACTTTCCACAATCAACAACTTCCATTAGGACACGTTTTTCTGAGTGTAGAGAGGTCTATGGCCTACAGTGTCTATATCTTCTCCAACAAGGTCTTCCATGGGCTGCAGGAGGACAATCTGATTCTCCATGGTCTTTACAGGCTAGAGGAATAGCCTATTTCACTGGAATAAAGGAATGCCTATTTCAGTGCCAGGAGCACATTTTCCTTCCTCCTCCCCTGATCTTAGTGTCTGCAAGCTGTTTCTCTCACATTTTTTCTCAGTCCTATCTCTCACAGCTGCTACATGGTATATGTTGCCCTTTCCGAGATATATGTTACCAGAGAAGCAGAATCTTCTTTCCTGATGCATTAAACTATGGATCCATTTTAGAGCTGCCCGGAACTTTCTCTGTCTCATGTTGTGAAAGTCCCTTCTCTCACAGAAACCACCCCTGCTGCTCTCATCCCCAGTATCTTGCCAAAACAGGCAGGAAATGTTTATAATTAGGACTCTTGCATTACCATGAAAAAATATTTTAAAACATAATCAGATACTCACTCTATAAACTCATCATTGATTATGATTTCAAGTAGTTAGTAGACTACTGCAATCTTGGAGTAGGTAGAGATGTTAAAATCTGTACTCAGAAATAAGCCCTTATAATTCCACAATGCTTTAGAAGATGCCTTTGTTTTTATTTTTTCATAGGAAACCATTACTTTTCTAGCATAAATCAATGTAAGAATCTCAGTCACTTTAAGTTCTGAAGTTAGGATCAATGTATTTATTAACACTTTGCAGTCTGTGAACATATGTTAGAGATTTGCTGTCTCTGCGTTTGCCCTGTATTTTTGTGACGCTTCTTGTTATCTCAAGCATGTCATCCCTTGTAGTGTAAGGACTTGTAGTCTTACTATAACGACTTACAATCTTACCTAAAAGATACTGCAGCTGATGAAAATCTTGTTAGGTCAAGAAAGCCTGGAAAATTTGTTTTGAGAGGACAGTAAAACAGGCAGTATGATGCAGAACTTACAACTTTGAGAGCAGCAGGAGAATATGCTTATTCTCTCTTGAAAGCGTGATAGGGTAAAATAGATTTCCTATGATTCTTTCCCTAAGGAGAATCAAGGTATAAAGGTATATGATTTTTTTCTGATAAATAGAGTTTTTTTAAAGGTACAGTGATTAATAATATAAAGAGATAATAGGAAATTCTGTCGTGGATTGCAGTGTTTTGTAATGCAAATATCATGAACTGATGTCATATATAAAAATTCTTAAATTCATGTGACATGTAAAAATAATAGTTTTATGTTTTTGTTCTTTGTGTGTGTGTTTGTTAGTGTTAAAATTTATGTCATATACTTAGAAATAGAACTGTGGTGCTCAGGTACTGGCAGAAATTAAGTGTATTTTAATACTTTTCTAACTTCTGTACTTTTTCTGTGCCATGCTTTTAATTTAGTTATGTTCTTGGTAAAAACTTTAAAATGTAATCTACACAAACCTTGAAGAGCTAAAAAGGTTTCATTTGAGAACACACTTTTATTTTTGTTTCTAAATTGTATGGCTATGGCTGTAGGAAATTATTGAATGGAAAATGTTTTGACATCTTTAACTAAAGAGAGAAATTAAGCTCTCAAATGCAAAAATATTCCATCACTGGGAAAACAAAAATTACTCTAAAAGGGTATCACTTTCAGGGATGGAAATTTTATGAAACATATGTGTTCAGTAATTTGCTTTATTATTTGGTGTTATTTTTGCTATTAATTTGCTAACATTTCCATATTTATAATAAAAGATAATAGAAACATTAACTGTCTCCACAGATATATATCTGCGAATCACAAATGAAGGTAAATATGTGGAAAAAATGAAATTTATGTACACGTAAATGTGGATTAGATGTTAAAACAGACAGACTGTATAAGGTAGAGTCATATCCCAAAAGTGTGAATGAAAGGACATAGAGAAAAGGATTTAATTTTTTTAAAGGGAAGTTATCATCATCTCATGTAGCCATCTTTTCTGTCCAAAGAAATAAGCAAAGGCTTACTGAACACTATTATTTATGGAAGTGAAAAGAATATAATGGAATTTTTAGAAATAATTTGCCTTTTATCTAATTTACACTACTATGGATAACTTGTGTACTATTTTCCCTTTTTCAGAAATCATGAATATCATATAAACATTGGGAATGTTCACTGATGTGTTGTTTCTTTGATGTCTGAGGCAGGATTTCATATTATGTCTTGTGATTTTAATAAGAAATTTTCAAAGAAGGTATAATATCCATGTCCCAAGTGGCATCTAGCATATCTGAAATCTTCTACTCTATATTCCTTTGAACACGGGCTTTTGTGCCAGAATCTTGTCATTTTTTTTCTATCAACTGATCTAATAAGAGATATTACTGCTCTTCATAACCTTTCCTTTAATATCTAGCTTTGTCTTTGGACAGCAGTGTCATAGGTCTGAATCGAACACATTGGAATTAACTGTGACCAGAAGCACATATGTAAATGTCAATGCTGAAGCTTAACCTTTTTCTCTAACACTGTCAACTATATATTGCCATCTGGCTTTCTCAATCTGTTTTCTAAGAAAATGTAAATGTTTCCACCCTGCTAGCAGGGAATTACAATGTACATCATAGAGGAGTGAGGAAGTAAAGCTCAGTGCTCTGTTGGTAGCTAGCAGAAGTAGCAGACAGCCCAAAACATCATGCTTATCTGTTGCTTTCATTCAGGAGCCAAAGTGATATTTCCTTCTGTTCCCAACTGATAACAAGTGCAAAATACAGGCAAAAATAACTTTGTGACAACCTTTGTGCATTCCTATTAAAAAAAAAAAAAAAAAAACCAACTGCTGGGCTGATTGGCAAGAAGATGTTGAAAATGTTCATAGGTTTGCTGACACTGAAATGTGTAGAAGTGGAACTAAGGGAAGGGGAAACTGAGTTCTGGGGAAAAAAGAGGGGAAGAGAAGCCAAGAAAAGACATAGGAAAAGATTAAGTACATTGAAAGAAATAAATTTTTATTTAAAATTTAACAAGGAAGGTATATTCTGAGAGAAAATATCTTTTGCTTCACTAGAACTGAAAATGTGTACCCAGTTTGTTTCCCTACAGTAGCTGAAGTATGAGAGAAAAATTTCATGATGCTGCTGCACAAGTTTGTTTCCCAATTTCAAGTTAGGAGTAACAAAAGAGAAGAGGTTTTTACCTCTTAACTTCTGGTGATGATTCAGTCTCCTGCACTTCTCTGCCTTGGAGAATTCCAGACTAGACTTGTTTGGAAATTCACCATTAGAATACTTTCTGTTAAGAAATTATTAATTGTTCTCAAGATGCAACTTGTGATGACATATACAGCAAAGTGGATTTATCTTTGAAGCACTTTGGAGAGATTTAATTCTCAGTTGCACATTTTATTCATTAACCTTTGCAGTCTGGAGACATCATTATATTTCCCTGTACTTTTAGAAAAATTGTTGGTTTCTGACAAAGTCTTCAAACACTTTTGGAATTCTGCCTGTGAATAAATGTTTTGAAATTCAAAAATATTACAGGACTTGTAACAAAAGCCTTTTTTAGCTCTCTATTGATAGTTATTTGTGGTCAAATCTATAAGCATTTTAAATTAAATTTTTCTGAACAGAGGATTTATGTATAAAAACCCTCTACTAAAGCTTATACTGAAGGGGCAACTACTGAAAGGGCTTCTGAGAGAATGAGTTTACTAATGGTGTAAGTCCAGAGCAGCAAAGTGTTTCTAGAATACTGTAGACTTTTTATTTTTTTGAATTATGTATATATCTAAGATTAGGAATTTGTGTCTTGATATTAAAATTAGAATATAGTAAAATGAGCTTTCAGCTGTTAGGAAATCACATATTAATTTTATAAGATTATTTCAATTGTTTTGAACTAATTAATTATTTAAGCAATTAAACTACATGAAAAAACATTACTGAAATTTTTTTGAAGTTAGATCATACCTACTTTTCTGATGAAATAAAAATGTGCAATTTGCCTTTAATAAAATAACATTAATTTATAAAATAAGTGTCAGTATGTGACAAGGTCTAGTTCTTCTAAATGTTTACACTCTAAATTAAAGGCCATAAATTTGTCAGATGTGCAGTGCCTCTCCAACCAGTATTTATATTATCATTGAATAACTAACTATATAGTATTAATCCATCTTGTAGAGTCTTTTTATAACCTATCATTTCCTCATAAGCTGTATATCCTTTACAGCAAGGAATGTTGATGGATAAAGATCTGAAGTTTTCTAAGCCACCTGTGATTTTCTGAATACTGCTGTTCTGTCCATATTGCTACCATTGCATGAAAGCTCACTATTAAGTTGCTTTAAGTCAGTGAGTTTCTGAAAAATTTGTCTGCTGTAGAAATCTATTCATTGTGTTGTAATACAGCTGAGAGTTGTAATACATTTGGTTTTCTTTTGGTTGGAAGGACAGAAATATCATATGGTCACAAGACAACAAAATTACTGAATATTTACTTCCAGGTGTAATAAATCTCTGGTTTTTCCACTGTGTTTTTTCCACATACTTCCATTAATATCTCTGTCCCTTCAGATATCTCTCTGTTACCATGTTGCTACTGGTTGACCTTCTTCTGCCTGCAAATAGCTTCCATGAAGACTTATACTATAATTTTTTCCCCAGGAACTTAAGTTAAACTGATTGGGTTATTATTTTCAGAACCATCTTTTCCCCATCTTCTCGATATTATATTAGATTCTTGATATATTAGATTGATGTTATATTATATTATATTATATTATATTAGTTGCTCTTTTAGTCAGTTAGGACTTCTTATCTTCATTTCCTTTCAAAGGTGATAGAGAGCAATTTAAAATTGAGAGACCTTTTCTTTAACCTTTTGTTTTATAAATAATTTTCTCATAAATTTGAAGTCTATAGTCCGTAATAAGAAGAAACTTGGAAAAAAGAAATGGTACTTCAAGATCAAAATAAAAATGAAACTTTGTTATTTAGATACCTGCATTAAGCTACTTTGCTCCAAAACACTTCTATTTGCTACTGCTAAATTCTCTGACTAATTTCTTCAGCATCAACATTTTTAAATCCATACAAATATGAATAAATATATATATGAATAAATGTATACAGAATACATTCTTTTCAGAGCACTTATTTATATGTATATTGTGTCACACAATCAAGGAGAAATTTCAAGAGTGAAACTGTTTATGCTTCTATCCTTTGCATAACTGTTTTGATGACCCTCCTAATGAGACAGGCTAAGCTAATATAATAAATGTCTTATTACACTTGGAAGATAGGGAAGAAAAATAGTAACTGACACTGTATTTTATTCTAGGTGGGAGTAAAAAACAACTGTTTTCCTCACCATTTACAACCCAGTTAAGAATTTGACTGATAGAATGTTGGCACCAGCTGTGGCAGAACCAATCAGCCTCAACTCCAAGTAAGTGATGTCTTACACATTTGGAGATTCATTTCAGACTAAATTTACAAAGCCTACTGATTTCTAGCAACAAACACAAATTAAAAATACACTTTCTATAGCACTGTAGAGGACTTTAATTTCCCTTGTTGTAGAATTCTTAAACATATCTTTAAATCAGTGTGTAACATCATCTGTTCATAATGTTACTTTGCAAATTTGATGCCATCTCATTTCGATTCCTCTTCCTTTCTAGATAATTAAAAGTAAAGATTACTTTATCTGAAAGTAATGACAAATTATTGTAAAACATAACTATAAACATGAACATGGGGGAAATATTCAATGATCAAGAAAATGTAGACAAAAATAGTCTGTTGACATAGAAGAAAACCTGGTGGAAAAAAACCTAAATAAGAATATTTGGATGCTAATAAAATTAGCCTTACTTCCTACTGTATTTCTCATGGGAGACAATTGTGGGTAAAGGACAGAGTAAGAAGTAGTCCAAAAATTATCTCTGAGGGAGGTCCACATGTTACCCTTAACATGGTTAAGGTGACAGCAGTGATACAGTCACCCACAGAGGAATTATGCACACACATTAAAGTGCACCTCTCATACTTCTAGTCTTAGATTTTTAATATTCATGGACACCAGTATCTCAGATCTACTTAGAGTTTTGTTTTCTTTGATGTTGAAAAATTCCATTTTTCTTATAGCTAGTAGGAAACTGTGGAGAAGATAAAGGCAGGATGGTTTTCTGTTTGTTGTATCTGCTTTTTGCTCACGATATAATTTCTCAGTGAAAATCTATTTTCCTCTTTGGAAACAGGGCACACGATGCCTATTGTAGCAGACCACAGCTAAGAGCATCATTTTTACATTGGTTCATTTTTACATTGGTATATATATTCAGTATGTACCATTCAAATTGTTCCCAAATATTAACTAGCATGTAGTGAAAAAAAATCAGAATTAAGAGAGTGTGATGAGAGTGTGACTAAATTATTTAAGATATTTATATACTCTGGAACACAAAAAAAATAAGATGAAAAATGAGGGTGTTAAGTTATATATTTCACAAGTACTTCTAGTGAGCAAAGTACAAAAGATAAAGTGAGAGACAACTTTTGGATAAAAATATAATATGTGTACATTAATCAATTTAGCTTAACACTTACAATACGAGTGACAAAAAATATAACCCAGAAAAATGAAGGATATAGAGCTTAAGACAATTGCTGCTCAAGTTACAGCAGTTTAAAATACCCTGACACTGGAATATTCAGTCTTTTTCTAGGCCATCTTTGTCCCAGTGATAGACTAAAAGGCAAGGAAAATAAATATTTTTGTATTCATTCTACATTTGGGAACAAGGTCACAGCAAAGTGAACATTTGACATTAGAAGTCTGCTATTGGGCCAAAAATGGAACCGATTTTGACCGATTTGTTTATTTTGACCGTTGTTCCAGGGTTTCAGACTTCATATCTGTGAAAGGTTAACACTTTGCATCTGGATAACATCAGGATCAGATTTTCATAAGCTTTTAGTACCCTCACTGGAGAAGGTCTTCTATTCTTTCCACAGAGAGCACTTAACTGATTATCAACTGATAGTCCCTGATTTTAATATATGCTGAAGGTCAAGGTTAACATTTTAGCAGCTTTCCTATGTGATGACAAAATTTGACAAGGTCTAATTGGTTGTGATTTGTCTTTTAATCTTGTAATCTCTTATTATTGTTCCATTTATATGTGTGAAGATAACAGAATTTAGAGGCATATTGAACTGACATTTCCCTTAGACATGGGAAAAAAGAAACTGTGTATGTACTGATGACATTTCTCTGGATTGATTCAAGTCATAAATAAGGGCAAGAAAAAAGCTTAACTTCTGTCTCCCTCTTTTTTAGTGCTTTGAATAGGCAGGTAGTGAGTAGGGGCAACAGTTCTTGTTACCAGTTTTGGAGCTGTTGTTTACATGGTATTGTCTGGAGGGTAAGAAATTCTGTTTACTGTTTGTTCATCAATAATGAGTCTAAAAGTTGTATATAGACAAAAAAGGAAACTGATTCCCTTTAAACATGACAAAAATTCTGTCTGCAGTTCTTAAACTAAGGCCTGTTAATACATTAAAGTTAAGGCTTGAGAACTTTTACATAAGTTCAAAAGCATCTTCTGACTGTTTATGTAAATAACATATTCTTAAAAGTCTTTGAAACAAGAACATCTACAAAGATAGAATTTTAAGTACTTTTGCATATTTATAAGTGCAGAATTTGCTGATGGTTAATGTACTGTATGTGCAATACACATACAAACCACTCAATAAATGAAGCAATCCCAGAGCAGACCAAACACAGATGGCATGTGAATATAGTAATATGAATATCATTGCATGTGGAATCCTGACATCTTCTATTTTTATAATTCCTGTGGAGTGAAACTAATCTTCTTTTTATACAAATGTGAAATTCAGGTGAGAAAAAAAGCAATTAATTTCCCCAATGTATTATAGGAAATACACAGAAGTCCAGGGAGATACTTTTCCAGATCCTACATTAGGATCTTGGAAATGAAGCTGCCCTTTGTGCAGGGCTGCCAGTAATACAGAAAACAAGTAGTCCATTTTCACTTTCACATACAAATATTCGTATTTAAAAAGGGCAACAATTTTTGGAAACAATTTATAGCATTAGGAATACTGCTATTTCTTTGTCATATTCTACACACTGGTGTTACAAGAAAGTTGTCATACATCTCTATTTCATATGGTACACACAACTTATCATATGAATTTTTATGTATCTTTTAAGTCAGGTAATATACCTGACTGAGTTCTGGGATGGGGCATGTTTGTTTATGTGTGATATGAATTTGGGCAGATCCTATCTGTTCATGCTAAGTTGATCTCAGTAGAGCTTTGTGCAGACATTCAAGCTGACTATTTTCATGCAATTATTTGCCTTGACTTGAACATTAAAGTCGCAGCTAAATCTGTTCAGTCATGTCCTAGGTGAAGTTTGGATAAATATCTTGTTATGTTCATTATTTTTTAAAAAGTATACAGCTTTTACTCAAGATAAACTATTGCTTCTTTCACTAGGAATCAGAGTAATTATTGAAAAGATCATAGTTTACTTCAATTTCTAGCAAAGATTGCCACATGTTGCAAGGTGATTTGCATCTGGGAATATCTTTGTACATATTCTTTATAAAAACTTAGAAGTTTTTGTCAGCATGGAGGATACCCCAATATCACATGGCTCCTACATGTGATTATGTACTCTTTTTGCCTATATGCTAAGATGACTAAATCTTATTAAGTTTGAAAAGGTATCAATTTAATATGTAAAAAATAATTTATAAGCAGTATAATTGAAATATTGAAAGTCTAAATAAAATACTATTGCCAGTTCAGATGTTATTATTATGCATAAGGAAAGAACATAAGTTTGCTCATGAGACCAAATTGAGAGGTGCTGTTGACTCTTGGGCAACAAGAAGGTTTGCAGAGGGATCTGGGTAGGTTGGAGCAGTTCTGAGTTCCACAATTTAAAAGGATTTTAATATCATTGAATATATCTAGAGGAGGGCAAGAAAGCTCATGAAAAAGCTGGGAAACATGTCCTGCGAAGAATGGCTAAGGATTTTGGCCTTGTCCAGTTTGTAGGAAAAGAGGCTCAGAGGTGACTTCATTTCTCTGTGTAGTTTCATAAGGAGAAGTGGACATGAAGGTGCTGACTCTTTTCTCTGGGATCCAGTGATAAGACAAGTGGGGATGGTTTCAAACTGTGACAGGGGAATTTCAGACTGGACATTAGAAAGCAATTTTTTACCTAGAGGGTGGTCAAAGCCTGGAAAGTAGAGTGGTGGTTGATGTTGTGTCAGTATTTAGAGGTGTTTGGACAATGCCCTTAGCAACAGGCTTCAACTTTGGATCAGCCTTGAAGTGGCTAAGGAATTCAAGTAGATATTTGTAGACCCCTTCCAACTAAAGTATTTTATTCTGCTCTAAAGAATAAACAAAAGATATATTACTAGAGGATATCTCTCCATAATCATCATAGAATTATAAAACACCAGATTAGAAGGGGGCCTCAGAGATCATCTGGTCCAAAACTTTCTTGTGAAAAGCATGGTCTAGACAAGATTGAGTAGCACTCGGTCCATCTGAATTTTAAGTGTCCAACACTGTGGAATCTACCATGAAAAAACTTTCCTCTTGCATATAATCAGATTACCCCTGGAAGTAACTTGTAACCATTACCCCATATCTTTTCCAAATGACTCCTTCTGAAAAGGGAGTCGTCAACTTCTTTGTAGCCACTCTAAATTTTCCTGGGTGGATGCTGTCAGGGCCCATCAATTTGCAGGGGTGAAGTTGCAGTAAAATTTACTCACCAACTCTTCATTCAGCGATGGTGGGTTTGTATTTATTTCAACCTGGACTTTTGCTCCCCGAGCTGAGCAGTGCTGGTGCAGAGAGAGGTGAATGAAGTGCTGAGAAAAATCTCCCTTTTCAGCATTTTTTGGTGACTGATTCACCTCTCTTGTTCAACAGAAGGATGGTATTTTCCTTCTGTTTCAGTTTGTCATTAAACAGTTTCTTGTAGTTTTTGATGCCTCTCTTCAATACCAGTTTTAGCCAAGCTTTTGCTTTTGTAACTGCATCTCTGTACACCTTGGAAACGCTCTTGTGTTTCTCAATGGGTCTTTACCTGTTTTGACATTTTTGATATGCTTCTCTTTTGGTTGTGATCAGACTCAAAAGCTTGTAGTTCAGCCAAGGGGATCTCTTGCTCTGCCTATTTCCCTTATCTTTAAAGGGGATTAACTGGTTTTTGCTTCCAGAAGTGCATTCTTGAAAAACTCTCAGTATTCACCAGCTCCTTTTTCCTCCAGGGAAGCTTCCACAGAATGCCTCCCAGCTGTGTTCTGAGCATGTTGACGTTTGATCTTCTAAAATCTTTGTCTTTAAAATCTTTAAAATCTTGTGTGCTCCCTTCAACCCCAAGCTTCACAATACTGCAGCTAAGCCTATGACTAACCAAGATAATTGCATAGCAGGTTTCCTTGTTGTGAGCAACAAGTCCAGCTGTGCCTCATTCCTTTTTGATACATCTAATTTTTGTATGAAGAAACAGTCCCATTTCAGGAACTCTCTGGATTTCATGTGAGCTGCTGTAATCTTCTTCCAAAGAAATGTCTCGGTGTGTCCTAAAGTGCCCTATAAGAATCAAGTTCTGTTGATCCAAAGCTTGAAAAGTTCTTTATAACCATAGAGTCTCCAGTACAATCTGAACCACTTCTTTTGTCATTTACTCCCTTTGCTCCTCTACACACTATCATGCACCCCATTTCCAAACAGCCTCTGTTTTCATGCCAGCAAGCCGTCTTCACGAAGTCATTATGAAAACCCCATGGATGTTACATACAGACTTCACGTATTTGTTATTAAACTCTATTTAAAATTATGGTCACCAAAAAAACCCCAAAACTAAACAAAACAACCCCCTTCCACATGAACATACAAAAAGAGAAAAATCCCAAAGCAATCAACCAACCAAAAAGCATCCAAAAACTCAACACAAAACCCCCTCCAACTAAAACAAAACAGAGATGGGCAGGCCAGGAGAAAAGATTATATCTGAACAAATTTAAGCACAACTTCAAGCCGCTGAAGGCTGTTTCAGACAAAGTGAGATTGATGAGCTTAATTTATGAAAATTTGCAAAGTGACCATAATACCTGTGGTTGGCTACTGGCCGTAGTGAATTTTTATTTACTGCAGTGAGCATTGTTCAGTCTGTAAGTACTTGTGCTAGTCATTATTTTCCTTCTGTTTCTGCTTGTCATTGAGCAGTTTCTTGTAGTTCTTGATGTCTCTGGTCAATACCAGTTTTAGCCAAGCTTTTGCTTTTGTAACTGCATCTCTGCATACCTTGGAAATGTTTTATTGTCCTTATGAGAAAGAAATCATCTTCTCTGTGCTGCCAGTGTTATCTATGTGATTTGTGAATATTGCAGAACAGGACTTAGTAAAAAAAATCTATCATAAAATTTTAGCTACTCATTAAATAAGCATTATCTCTTCCCTTAACTTCTTACGTGTGAGACTTAAAAATGTCAGAATTGATACAAACAGCAAAATTTACCAATTTAAAGCATTTTTAAATGTTTTACTTTTCTGACATAGCGACATTTACAATGAAAGGAAGTGACACCTTCCTTTATCTCTGAAAAGCTGTTTTTTTATTAGGCTTTATATTTTGCATATTCTCTTCTGCAACTTTTCTCTAATTTGCTTTACTCAAATTCAGAAGTAAATATTTAAACATAAAGAGTTGCTAGTTCATTTCCTCTCAATGTAGGACTAGGCACAAAAGTTGTTTAGTTTTCACCTAAATTGGAATAAAATTATTGTTGTTGGAATAAAATATGTACTAATTGTAGTAAAATTATTTGGATTTTCTAGAACAGAAAATAAGAGGAAATATTCTTGTCTCTATATCTGATCTTCCTCCATCTCCTTTTAACTCAAACTGTAAATTAAATAGATAATAAAATCTAAAAGGGACATCCTCAGAAAGCTATTAGGTTTCTTATTTCTTTCCTTTATGCTATTTACTTTTATTTTCATATGTGAATAAATACATTATCCATAGCAGTATAGCTGCTGACTGCATTATTTCTAAAAAAAAGTCTGGTTCCTTCATTCAGGAATATTTGCAGTAACTTATAGGAAAGAACTTCTGAATTAATTGTTAATGTTGCAAACATATAAACAGACATTTTACAAGAAAAAACCAATCTAGATTTTATCTGCGGTCAGTCTAAAACTCCCAACCATTATAATATCACGGTGCATGCCCTTTTTTTTTAAATCAGTTTAAATCTAGTTTGCTGTTCTCTGTAAATAATTAGCATTCAAATAGTGTCAGTCAGATTGTCAAGCAGCCGACATACACACAAATACATCACTGCTTATTACAGCAAAAATCATGTTTAAAACTTTAAAAGTTTTTTACTGCTTCAAAGCATTTTAGCAGTAAATACAACACCTGATCCCTCCATCTCTACATTTTTAGTGAGGTTGTGAAAAATTCAGCAATGCTCCAAGAGGGCAGCTACTGCATCTGGTTTTTTCATCTTGTGTTTTAAAGTCCCTTTTGAAATCTGTGTGAAACTTGTTCCGGACCTGGTGTGTTTCAGTTTTCCCCATGAAACTCAGTCCTTTTAGGGCAGATCACTTTAATGTTGACCTATTGTATCATCATTGAAAGAGCAAACTGAACTTTTAGTTTGCAGTGAACCGCAATGGACTTCCTAGACAGGTATACAGCTATTAACTTAGAATGCCAAATGTGGGCATTCACATTCAGCAAAAAGAATACTGAGGAGTGATGATTAAACAATAGATTCATAGATTACACCTCCATTCACACATTTTGGCTTCACTGTCTGTAACCAACTCTTCAGACTGGAATTACAGTTTTTTCTCCCTTCAATCCAGCTACTCTCCTCTGCTCCTCAAGGCTGCGAAGGACACGTGGCCTGGAACCACCATGCATGTGAATTCAGTTTAGACTCGATGTACAACTGTAAAAAAGTACAGGTAGCATATTTCTGTCTCCTGTCTGACCAGAAAGGCTGTACACAGGTAGCTGGAAAGATAGCAGACATTCACACAAAATCATTGATAAAATAATTAAGAAGATTTCCTGATTTTATGTAATTGTTACTTTAAATGCAATTTCCTTTTTTAGTAGAGAACACATGGAAAAAATTATGCTTCTATTAAATATGGCTGAACATAGAAGAGATGCTGGTATAGCTAGATGTAACTAATGAGATGGGAATTCTTTAACTTGTATTTCCTTTGAAGTGTTTAAGGTAGTCCTTATAGAGGGCAGGAGAATCAGCAGGGACAGAGCACTGGCATCCTTCCCATCCTAATGGACAGCTGGATCATGATGGACAGGTTTCCAGCAGTAGTATGACATTTCTGGAGGATTTGTGTATGACAGATGGGATACCACCTGCTGATAAATTGAAGGGGCTATATTAACATTATTGAAAATAGGAAACTCTAAAACATGAGTAAATTAAGGGTGTCACATCTTTTGCTCCTAATATGTCAGGAAATATCAAGATTTATAAAGAGGTGAAACACAGAGGACAACTGACTCATTTGAAACTTATTCCAAAGTTTTGAATATGTAGAATGTAAAGGATATTGGAGGTATGTATAGATTATTAGGCTGGACAAAGGTCTTAAAGGACAAATTGATCACAGCTGTCACTGTTAAACAAAATATAGATACACCTGGCTCTATTACCTTCATGAAAAAGTAGCTTCTTCAACACACTTGCAGCATTGTAACTATATTATTACCTGTTTTAAGACCCTTCCTGTCATGCAGGAGAATTTCTGTGCTTTTAGTTTCAGTTGTCATGTGAATGCATCCAGTGTAGAGTAACATTAAGCAACAAATTAAATTAATCTTAAAACTAGCCATTTGATTGCTGAAGATCTGTAAAGGAATTAAGTGCACTTTGAATTTACCTTTTTTGCAGTATTTAAATTATTTTGATATGTGTTTATACAGAAAGGCTCCATCAGAATGACTATAGAAGGCCAGCCTGCACATATACTTTGATTATGTAAGGTATAGTTCTAACTAATAAAAATTTCTACCTTCTATGTATGATTACTCTTTTGTTTAAATACAGGTGAAAAAACCCCTCAAACATTTCTTTAAATGAGTAAAACCCATAGGTGAGGAACTAGCAGCAGCAGGTAATTTCTAAAACTGAAGGCAGTATAAATTTTAGCCCATATGAAAGAAAACAGAAAAAAAAATTTAAAAAACCTCTGAGATGTAAAAGTAATGAGGAAGACTGGCAAATAGGAAGATAAGCCTTTAGGCAAAGAGATAGAAACTTTAGAATTTAAATTTTCTGTTTTCTAGAAAATAAGTGTTCAATACTAATTCTAAGCTCCTAGAACTGCACGGCAAACTACCTCTTATTCTCCATTTTGTATTCAATAGGCAAAATTGGTTCACTATTCAGTAGCGCTATGCCACATTTTGCCCATATTTCCCATAATGAATGTATCCCTCCTGTAAGAGGATTTTCACTGGAGATGGTGTTACTTGTTGCAGAACAAAGGACTTGTCAGCTCAGAAAGGATATCCAAATTCTTCTCTATAGTATTTGGAAGAGTATTATATTTTTTAAAGGCTCCCTGACCATGGAAGATGGGACAAGTAGCTGACGCATTAAACAGTAAAAAGGAGTACTCTGTTTTAAGAATGAAGTCCTGCCTGTTTCAGGATTTTAAGGGCTGTAGCTGTAAACAATCTCTTGTTTCCCATTACTCAGAGTTATGGTAATGAATTTTTCTTTGGTCTATCCTTTTTTCCTGGTAAATTTGTACTAAAAATAGAAATCTGTTTCAGAAGACATTGAAGTTAATCTCAAGCTTTTAGTATCATTTGTAGTGCAAAGATCATAAATGTTCTGTTTTATATTATTTACTTATTCTTCTGTTGCTTTAAATAATTAAGATGTGTGAAAATTAAAGTAACATAAGCAATAGTTCACAAACTACTGACTAATTAATTGATTACTG
Organism: Camarhynchus parvulus; assembly: GCF_901933205.1. NCBI lineage: Eukaryota > Metazoa > Chordata > Aves > Passeriformes > Thraupidae > Camarhynchus > Camarhynchus parvulus. The sequence goes on from NC_044601.1 coordinate 40,704,952, forward strand.
CTGCTTTGAAATATGACTACCATTTCTGCTGACACTTACAAGTAAGATGATTTACGGACAACAGTTTCCCAATTAACATTATAATGTATAACTTTATTTAAAAATCATATAACTATGTTAAACATATTAAATAGGTAATAGAATTCCTATTGCTTAGGCCCAGATATTTATGTTATAGATATTCACAGTTATTTAAATATTTATAAAATGAGAGTTGAGAGCAGCATTTTGAAAAGCAGTTAATAATGAACAGACATCTAGGGAGCCATCATAACAGCAAAACGCTGTGCAATTCCAATAACTTCCCTGGTGCAGAAGCAGGCCATCAAATTTAATTAAAAGCAGTCAAAATAAACTGAAAAACTGAACTGCAAAAGCCTATCCTTTGCCAGCAGCTGAAGGCAAAGAGAAAGAGAAGGAAGAACCTTGAAAGTAGTAATGAATTGATAAGCCTTTCTGCCTGCAACATGTAATTTGTTCTGTCAGATTTTAGTACCAGTTAAACTAGATTAATAGGACAACCACTGTCTCTCTGTCTTCAATCCTATGCCCAGTCCTTTTCTTATGGGTTTTGATGGTAAATATGAGCCTGAGAGGGTCAAAATTTAAATTAATTTCCTTATTTGCTGCTTTCTTTTATGTAATTCTGTCATGCACATTAGTCAGATACAGGCAAAATAAAAACAATTTAGAGACAGAAATAAACATTTCTATTGAATGTGTTTTCTGGTTCTTCCAGAGAGGTTTCATATCTTTTTATCCCACAAAGGTAGATATCACCTGCAAAGTTCATCTGCCCCTACAGGCTCCCCTCCCCAGGGGTAATGAAAGATAAGGAGAATCATTTGCAATGTACTAGTACTAGCAAATTTATTGCTGCTTTATATGCTCAGATTAATGTGGATGTGTTCGAATTCTACCACAAGGACAGAATCAATTTACTTTAGATCATCTTATTTTTTATAATAATAATGTTTTAACAAAGCTAAATCTTCCCTGCTGTGACCTTATTATGTTTTTCAACATCAGTGAGAAATAGATTATGTTGAATTGTAACAGAGCTCATGAAACAGCAGGAATTTGGAGGCAGAAGATCAATTATATTTTAGTGGTCAATACAGAATTAGAAGAGGCAAAAGCCAAGTAGATTCTGGGAAATAAACTGATTAAAAAAAATTACTTTCATGCCAATCAACATTACACACTACAATTTTTATAGGGGTTATGAAGACACAGTAATTTCCTAAGACAGAAATTTCCACTCTAGTAGATATTTTAGGAGGATTGACATTATCATAAAACAAAGCAAAATAAATAGGAAGTGTGATGTTGAAAGACTGCAAAAATTGATAGCAATATGACTGATTATTAATTCACTCTTTGATAATAAATCAACTCATATGAAATTAAAAGTGGCCTCAGTTAAGAAATTTTTTGCATGCCATTCAATTTTCAGCAGTTATCATAATTTGAAAGGTAAATAATAATTAATTCAAAATAGGAGTTAAACATTTCCCTCATTCTAATTTCTCTCCATCACCAGTCAAAGTTTGTGCTCTTGAGTACAGGAGTAAGCAAACTTTCAAGAAAGATTTGCCTATAATTTGCTAGATATTGAAAAAAGATGCTCCTCAAATCACTTACTCTTGCTGAAATTCCTGGTTATTTTTGATGATGTTATATTCAATTTTAGATACCCTTTACACTAAAATAATGTTAAGAAACCCTCCAAAAAGACATGAAAGGAGAGTCTACTACCCTCACTTGTATGTAAAACTCCCTATTTTATGCATTATGTAGGAAGATTTTCTTGCATGTCATGCAAAGAAATAAGAATAGTATTCATGTACAAGACTTCCTTGTACTTCTAATATGAAGAAGGCCTGCATATGGTTAATGCATATTAATTATAATTCTTTAAACTTCTTCTGCATGATTCACAGTGAGACAGAAAATACTTACAGGCACATGGTATTCCAAACAAGTGAGTGAAACAATTACTTGATTTTCAAACCTTGAAGGGATTCTTTGCAATGAGGGTAGGATACCCCAGTACACTGTCAGCCTGATGTGGACACATTTGAGATTGCTCTGGTGCAGACAGATGATAGAATAGTCAAAAATCTTGGAAATAAATACAGGAAACATGATAACTTCAGCCAGTCTGAATAGCATTTTTTACCTGAGGTACTCAGACTGAAGAAATATCCAGCATGATGTGAAAACTGAATCTGAAGCAAATACGTGGCAAGATTGGCCTGTAACTTTTGCTTCCCCACTAGCCCCATCTAGAAAACAAAGTCAGAGAATATGAATGTCCCCACATATCAGCTGCCTAAATCAGGACCTTTGAATTCTAAAGCAAGAAGTAAAATGGATACAATATGTCAGTCATCAGCGTTCTCACATTTATCCGTAAAGAGGAGGTCATCTTGACTTGCACTTGTGGGGAGAGGCAGAGAAATTCCCTTATGACGTGACTCAGTGAAGCAGCTGCAGCCGTGTCTGTTCTATTTCTAGAAGGTTATCAAGAATTGGTTTGAGAGAAATGACTGGTGCATGTATTTTTCAGATGGTTGGAAGGTCCCTATTCTTATCACAAGTCATTTATTTCCATGAATGTATAGTCAGGCTGTCATACCAATATGTAGTCACATTGAATCTGGAAAACAAAAGAGAGACTCTCAAAATTCCTCACCACTTCACAGAGTGAAATCCTAAATATAAACTTGTCATCCTTTGGCCTAGAGTGATCATGCAAATACCTTCTCTCCTGGTGCAAGATAAGACATTAAAGGATAAAAAGGGATCACATATGCCATTCTGCTGTAAACCAGAACTCTTCTTTTCTCTGGGTGTGTTGCCAGTTCATTTAAAAAAAGTTTCACCTTAGAGAAGACTTAAAATACTTTTGAAATTAAATCTAAAAAACCAGAAGAATACAGAGCTTATATTTGAACAACAATTCAGTATGGAAAATATTAATAGTCAATGCCTATGCAAAGATTGTACTTTTTAAGTGAATTTCAGTCTTGTGTATATACCTTGGTTTTGTTTCTTCAAAGAAAATGTTTGACTATGGAAATTAAGTTAGCAGTAGGGAAAGTCAGGATAAAGATAGTGGAATTCTGCTTCTGGATAACACACCTCATTTCATAAGTTGGAAGTCTTTTGGTTTTTATTTGTTTTTCCTCTTCCTCCTTCTTTTTATCCTTAAATGACAGATTTTTCTAAGCATAAATTTAAAATCAAGATCAGCTTTATCCCACAAGTCCCTGTAGTGTAAAACTGTGTCCAGAACTGCATAAAATCAATAAAATGTAAATACAACTTACAGAGAACATGTTGAATATATAACCCAGCTTTAGTATCAGTGGGGTGCTGACTCTGACACAATTAAATTGATTATTAGGTACTATACTTTAATCAAAACAGCTTTTAAGTAATTTACCATCAAGTGCAATTTCATTCTTTCTTTGATCTTCTGCTTGATCAAGGGAACTTTTTCAGTTGTACCTCATAGTTAACTAAGTTCAAGTCAGCTTTTTCAATGTGATTTAATTAAAAGATATGACCATGTCTAAAATTTATCATATTAATGGGATTTTTGTAATAATTTTCTAGCTGAAATATTGCTTTTTAAAGCTACATACTGAAATGTCACAAAAAATATTATACTCCAGTATTTTCAAATAAATTTTAAAGGTCCAGGGAAGAAACAGTCTTTTTAAAACCACTTACATGCATATTTTAAAGCCTAGTTCAATAATGTAGCAATAAGAATGCAAAATGATAGAAATTTTCCCCTGGTTTATCAAAGTACTTAAAATGTTTGTAACTTAGGAAAAAAAAACCTGAATGTAAACAAATTTGCAAGGACAGTGGTATCTGACAGTTTTGAATGATGAGCAAATTGATTCTAAGCAGCTTTGGCTTTACAAACACTAAGTAATCCTTGCTTTTCCCTTGATAAGAAGATGTTTGACACATCAATTAACATATAAATAAAAAATCACGTTGAGGATTTTTCCTTTCATGTTACTATTTCCTTCTGTAAATGTTGAACTATTACCAAGCGTCACATACTGTTAAATTTCCATATTTTCAACTGAAAAATTGTTCCATTTATATTGAGCTAGTGCTAAAGACTGTCATTCAATCTGTACTTTTGCATTCCAGTTTGAAGGCTATATATACTATGATTAATTTGTATTAGCATATGATTTTATTACCTTTGTCCACCACATTGAAGATGCATTTCTGAGGCCTCCGTTTTTATGTGGTCATTTATCTTGTCCCTCTCTTTACACACATTATTATTAAAGATTTTAGAAAGCATCAAGTGATTTTCTTTTATGTGCTGCAATAATCAGTGTGTCAATAATTAGTGTGCAATAATCAATAAAAATTACTTGGTGCATGACCAAAAAAATGCACAGATGTACAGAACAGCATGCATTCTGACTTTTACCTAGCATATTTAAAGAATTTTATTTGCAATTGCATTATGGTAGGATGTTACTATCCCAGATAATAATGAAATATATACTTTGATATATGTTTTTAAAAGGACTACAAGGGGAAAAGTCACTTGTTATATGTAATACTGCTGGAAAATAAATTGCTATAGTTTTTTTAACATATTTCTGTGTAACTGAAACATGATTGCCTCACTTTCTATATAGTCAGTAAATACAACACAGGAGTCCCAGGAAAGAAATAAAATAAATAATTGTTTGGATGTTTGCTTCTGGGTTTTTTTCAGTCACAACTAATTAATAAGACCATTATTGTGACTGCATACTTTTCTCAGGATGGAAATAAATAATTTCCCAATTTACACTATTTATAAAACACATAATTACCAAGAAAAAGAACACTAATGAATATTACTAAAATTAACACTAATGAATAATATTAAAATTATTATTAAATTAATTAAGGTTGTATTTTGCAGGGAAAAAGTAGAAAAGAACATAATTTGTTTTTATTATTTTAATAAAGCATATAGCTGGCAGGAAATTTCAGCTACTACAGCTCTTCCAGGTAAACCAATGCTTTGTCAATTTATGTATGTTTTGTTGTATTGGCTAATATTTTCAGATCATTAATTTTCTCTATTTATGGAAGAGTACCAAATATTATTTGTTATGCTATCAAACTATCTGTGGTCTTACAGTAAATATTAATATTGTATTACATATGCAGGCTTGCTATTCTGCGTTCCCAAAGACTTTGTTCCAACTTGCAAACAGTAAAAGTTACTGAGGTGTTCCCAGTAGTGAGAAGAGGTGATCTTCAGTTTAGGAACAGCGGGCAAGAAGAAATTAATCTCCAGCTGTGAGCAGTAGGTTCTTGAAAGTACTTCGTTCCAAGTTCTTTCAGATACACTCTGCTATGGTTCCTCAGCAGGCTTGTTTGAAGTGCCTGAAGCACACACCTGACTAAAATTGAGGAAAAACCCTTGACCTGCCATTTTCTCTCCCGTCTTGAAATGCTCTCTTGATAAACAATGATTTCTTATCAAAATGGTTTAAATATTTTCTATTGTCACAGTTGCTCAAAGTTTTCAGGCTCTTCATTTGAAGGATTTGGTAAATCAATATTAGGTATAAGATTAACCCAATTTAAAAACATTATTATAATTTAAGAGAAATTAAACTGTAGATGCATTGGTAGGAGGAGAAAAACAAAGCAGAATATTAATTCTTGAATGAATCAAAATGCTGTTAACAAATAACAGTGAGAAAGCATAATCAATCAGTAACTTTGTCCCCCTAAAAGTCCCCATCAGGGATTGCTGTATAAGTTTGAATAAAGTTTCAGGGTGTGATCAGTAAGGAACAGTTGAAGACTACTTGAAAAAAACAAGCTTTTTTAAATATTTGACGTATTTATGCATTCATTAACACTTTGAGAACATCCAGAGAAGAGACCAGGTTCCAGAAGACTGAAAAAGGTTGAATATATTTTTAGGCTCTCAGAAGAAGCAGCTGAAGAATTATAGGCATGCAACAATAACTTTAGTTTGCAGAAAAACATGGGTCAGATAATAAGATAAACTGTATTTGCACATATGGAGGAAAAAAAGTAGAAGAGAAATAGCCAACTTGAATTTATTCTAGCTATATCACAACAATTTCATTTCCTGCTAGAGCAGGCTAACAAAACTTAGAGAGGAAGAAAATATATATATATATATGTCAGTCATTACCCAACTAAGACTTGTCATTGTCTCATATGACAATGTTTCCACAAGTCAGGTTGGGAAGCATGGAGATCCAAGTGAAAATTTTACAAGAAACATGAAAATCTATTCAGGTAATCTTACTAAAACAATAGCTATTATCAGCTTACTGTTAAAAGAGATATAAAGTGGCATTCCCTGCGAAGTTGCCATAAATCAAGCATAAGTCAAGCTGTCATAAATCAATCTTATTCAATTAACTAAAACTTAAAAGAAAAATAACTTCTTACATGTTTTACGTGTTTATGAAAACAGTAGAAAATATTGAATTTAGCCTATATACATTTAAAAACTGCATTTATAAATAAAGAGTTCTAGAAATACATAGTGAGGAATAACTGTCTTCATACATGAAGTCCTGGCATATGCTCTGGAGACTGACCTTTTGGAAAAGGGTGAGATCTGTGCAAAACCAAGAGAAGCATGTGAAGAAGACTAGAACTCCAGAAAACTCTGGAAAAATTAATTAACAAGAACAGATTGAAACACCTGGAGATATGTTAGCTAAGAGACAGACTGGTTAGGAACTGGTAACACTCTCCAACACCAGATAGCCTGCTTCAAAAAGAATAACCTGCTTTTTCATGTCCATGATGGCTAAAAGATATAATAAGTTTACATGTGAGACTTCTATTGGACCAAAACTATAGCTGCAATAATGATTATATACTGGGCAGGTTGTAGTATCTTTATAATTTAAGATCTGTAGAAAAAAAAAAAAAAAAAATAAATTAAAGCTGGGAGTACATAATTATTACTTTCCTAGGGCAAGAAACATCTTAAAGATTAACATCCAGATTTGTTTTCTGTTGTTGGTCCTATAACTTGCAATAGACTATACTTTGCTTATAATTTTGGATGGATAGTTAGGCAGCCTTTGCTCTTGTTTTTTTTTTTTTTTAGAATTCTAACTGACAGAACAATTATACAATACTATAATGTTATCAAACAGTAAGGATTTTTTTTAAATAATTCAAGGGTATTTTAACTGATTGGACCAATATGCTTTTGGTTTTGCATGGGAATTTAAGATTGTAATTTATGTGCTATTATATTTACATGCATAATATATAGAAAAGATAATACATTTTGAGTGAGTGGGTCATGAAATTTATTTAATTTAATGCTAGACTACCTTCTGTAGCAGTTGTCATTTATTAATATATTAATATACCAACTCTAAATGAATGTGCATATATTTGTAGGATGAAAAAATCTTTACAATTTTTTGAATGTTAAATTGGAAAGAGTACTTTTCCTTCAAAACTGCAAACTCGTTCTTAAAATCCACTAATCAGCATGTTAGCCATCCATAGCAGAATTTTATGAAAAACACCATGCTAACCACACATTTGACAGACATGCTTCTTCAGGTAGAAATCTACCTCCCTTTTTAAATTTATAATGAGGAAAGTGTGTGCATCAGCAATCAAAGACTGCTAAAGTCTGTAGAAGAAGGTGAGCTTTACGTTTGGGTCTGTTTATCCCTGAAAGATAGCTAAAGAGGAAAATTATTGGTTCCAGAATGTTTGTTACAAAAAATGCTGTCAGAAAGGGCCTTTTTTCTTTGAAAGTGCAGCATTGTGTTGGTCCTGTAATTTACAGGACAGAAATTTACCTGAGATGATTCTTGATTCCTGTTATGCAGAATGGACTACCAGTTGACATAGGGAAGTTATTTTCAATATCTTTGGCAGTTTCTCTGTTCATTAAATGGATAAAATAATTTTCTATTGTGTTTCTTCAGGATTACAAAGCTTCTGTGAATTATTTTGACATTTGCCAGTCTAGAAGTAAATGTAATATCCCTGGGTTCAAATCTTGTAATTGGCCATCAGTTAGGCAATGCATACAGTATCTTCTGAAAATTTTTTTTCTTGTAAGTTGATGCATCTTGACAACCAGTTTGCAACAATTTCTAGAGTAATTTGATTTTCTATTAGTCCTCTATTTTTTAATATGGAGAGTATCAACACTAATTCTATAATTCTACTTTTATCCATCTCAAAACTGTTCCTAAAACAGATCCTAATGTCTGAATTGGAAGGTAATGGATTTTTGAAAACTGACTTATATGTAAATCTTGTGATTCAACAGGTAATCTGGTACCTAGACCATCTGGAAAACAATTTGAATGAGAACATTCCTATTTTTTTAATATATATATGAAGTAGATAATACTGTCAAAAGTGTCAGTGTAAGTACAGGGTGGGGGGCATTCGTAAAGCATTTGGCACATTTTGAAGTACCTTGTAGTGCTTCTACTGGTGTGAAAACCTCATAGGATTTGTACATACTGTAAGAGGGAGACATAGGAATCACCGCTAGGAAAAATAGTCTCGAGATATTCAGGCGAAAATAATCAAGGACAATAGGCTCTACATGTAGTTATTTTTGCAGACATTGAATGTTTTAAAGTTTAACTTTACACTTTTAAAATGTACCATAAATAACACAAGGAATTAACCTAACTGAATCACTTTCAGTGGGAACAAAACTGTACATAAATCCAGAATCTTGATTTTAACCTGGCACAGTTTTCATATGCATTGTTTTCAGTTTTAATTTCATTGTTCTAACTTGAGGAAGACTATTCTTTAATCATTATCTGTTAAACAGGTTTTATTTTTGACAAATCCATTGTCTCCAGCCTTTCCTGAAATAATGATTGAAAAAAGTGTGATATACTGGATACAAGATGGATTATTTCCATTTTATTGATTCTATAATCTGGTTTGGATGTTTACAATCAAACACTTCACTAAATCTGTGCCTAACTAAATAGTGTGACTTGAATTTTTGAAGTTCAGAACTCTGAATGTCTTAAAGACAGTTGTGACTGTCTTTGATGGCTGAGAGAGATCAAAGTTGAAAATAAGCCATATGTCTAGAGGACAAAGCATGGTGAGTACATTGCTGTTTCTCTCTGCCACTCCTTCCTCATTTTTCCATTCTATAGCATGGGGAACAGCAAAATTTCTTATTTTCTCATGTAGGGGAGCTGTCTACAAAATGTTAGTTTCTGAAAGCAAACATGCACACAAAAATTAAACAGACTTTAGTGATGCTTTTTTCTAATTAATTTGGGAAGTGTATGTCTTCAAAGTTTCAATGTGTTTTGAGAAAAGAAAAAATTTAGGTTATTTGAACTTGTTGTATGTTTAATATTGAATTATAATTCAATTGGATAAAGCCAGAATACATCTACAGGATACAGGCTGAGTTAATCTTTCCCCATATTTGTACTATTTTTTCATGCACACTACTGGGAGATATGTCTGTTAGAGTGGAACCTTTGGTTTTCATCATTCATGCATTTCAGACCACATTGTTGACTTAGTACTTCTTTTCTACTGATTTTATAACAGTTAGGTCTTTTAATATAGAAGCAAATATATTGAGCTGACAGAAATAATTTGCTTAATACTGCTTAGGGAAAATCAAAAAAAGGAAAAGCTGTACTGGGCTGAAACACAGTTACTAAATGCTGTTAATGGAATACACAGAATAAACTGATTTAGATATTTATATATACAAATTATACATTCTCTTTTTTTGTAAAGAAAGCTCAGAAGGTTGGGGGCTTTTTTGTAAAAATTATGTGTAGTATGCAGACCATTGAAAAATATTTAAACTTTGTTATTCATACACAAATCATTTTGAGAACCATGCTTGCAGCTATGATTCTGCCTGTAAGTCAGTTAATATATGCTTTAATTGACTCCACGATTTATGTTCAGGTTTCTCTTTAGTTTTAAAATGACATTAATTTAGTGTTCAAATTCATAAGTAATTTTCCTTCAGTGTAGCTGCGTTCCTTGAGCTGGATTCTGCTTCTGGAATCTGTACTGCAATTTTGCACTTCCTTCCTGCATTGGATTGTGTTAATCAGATGTGTTTAACTGTGTTAAATGACACACTGCATTATCCATGTTAGAAATTGAAATTAAAAAATTAATTTAGAGGGAAAAAAAGTGAAAGAGAAAAGGAAGTCATAATTCTGAAATTTATTTCTATTCACTTACATGTGTGCATTTTTCATTTGTCTACTTTTAAGACTTCTTCCAGACCATCATGGCACAAAAGTTCTGACAATGGTTTATTTGTCTCCATTACTAGAAAGAAAATGAAACAGATAGCAAGATATTTTTAAAGTTTTTATTAAAAAACATTGTGAGGCACCCATACACTTCTTAAAGTGTCTCTCCATTGTATCTCTCCCTTTTTTAGAAAGGGAATTTGACTGAATGTGCTCAGTGAATTTTTGCTTATGCATACGTTAGACTGTATTTAATAATGTGCTGACACCCATCCTTAATAGCTTGAATGCTTAGGACTAATATTTATTATTTTTATCATAGCATGTTTTTGCTTGTATTTTATTATCCCAAACATATACCCCTGATTTTGTTTCTATGCTTATTTTTTTTTAATTCCCCTCAAAAATGTGAAACCATACTTTCTATTCCATTCATACTAGTTTTGAAATTTTTTTCCTAAATACAAATCTGGTAGGATTGACTATAATTAAAGAATTTTAATGAATTGTGAGTTATCATTGCATATGATGCTTTCCTGTAGCTTTGCATATGACACTAGGATTTACCATATTATTACATATGCCTTACAATGCTACAGATTTATTAGCACTGAAAAGCCTAAAAAAAATAAACTTTTTTTTGGTGTGGAATATTCTGGTAATCTTAAAAAAGTTCAGCAGCTGTACCACATGACATACCATGATTTGACCAAGATCTCTGCTTCTCAAAGGGCTGCAGGGCTCAGCTTTAGTTGTATGAAAAATGGATTTGTGGACTCTTATGATCCAATTATTAAAGCTATTAGAAATGGCTCTGCCCAAATTAAGGTGCAAACAAGTTCTTATGCCAAAATCAGTAGTATGGGTCTTACTTGATAGTAAGTATGAGAAAAAGAGAGAGAAACAATGAAAGAAATAGAAAATAGGTAGGGAGAACAGAAAGAGAGCAACACAGACAGAATAAAGAAAGTATCACCATCCACAGATCCCAATGATGTTCTGTTGATCCTCTCAAGTTGGTCTTCTTGGTGGTGACGGTCCTCCTGAAAAGCATAGAATTCCATGCGTTAATATACTCAGTATATTTCCTACACTAGCTCAGGCTAGGTAGGAAAACACTGGCACCTCCCTGGGAGGGGTGGATTTGCCATTGTCTCTTACAACAGACCCTAGATTTGTTGCATCACACGCAGTCCTTTGGCACAAGGCCTCAGGAATTACTCTGGGGGCCACTTCGGGGAGGCCTTTGATGGATTAAGGCACCTCCTCAGCTGCCTCTCACATGGAGGTCATGGAGGTCCTGTGGTTGAGGCCCTCTCAGGGTTGGAGCTCCTTAGCCAGTTCGTGTGAGGGAGGATGGGCTCACTGCCCCTGAGCAGAGGTTACAACACACCAAGACTTCATCCCCTCACCTTTATGGCAGGGAGAACTCTGTGCAAACCTGCTCCCAGCAAATGGGTCTGTGGGCTGCGGCCTCCCCCACACCAAAGCAATGATTCTTAGCATAGTTACTGAGTTTGGCTTGCATTCTTTTCCTTGTTTATTTCTTTACTTCTCCCCAGGCCTGAGATGATCAAAGAATGGGTTTCCCTTTATCTAATCTCAGGAGTTTGACTTTCAGTCCAAAGTTTCAGTCAGGCATTCCCTAGGGAGCGGTGGGCTTCAATGGTCCCTTTATACAGTTTTGCCATAATGAGAAAAAAATTGTATCACTGTTGGAGGCATGAATTATTGCAGTCTCTGACATGGACTCAAGCAAAAATGTCTGCTTATAACTATAATGTTATAGTTTGCTCTACATTTATATGATTTCCTAATGATAAGCTGTGAATGTGATGAAGTATATTTATCATGTAATTTTGCCCTAAACTAAAATTTAGGAATTATATTAACCTCCTCAATTTCAGAACAGCTTTGAGTAAACACTATTTCTCTGTGTTTTAAGAAAGGAAAATTGTGGTAAATTAAGCTGAGGACAGGCTTTCTCCCATAGTCTTTGAAGGACAAACTGAATGTTCAAACTCTTACAACTTTCAAAAATTTTTAAATCTTAAAAATCTTCTTGAAGACATTTCTGCGTATTGCATGAGAACTCAAACACTTAGAAATAAAAAAGATTGCAGGGAGGTATCAATTCTGAATTTTAAAATTATAAAATAGATAAGTAAATGTTATCTTTTTTAAAAACTTAATAGTTGTGTTAAAAGAAGAATCTTATTGTACTTTCAAAGGTAAGATAGCCATATAAAAGCAAAATATCAGCAACTTTACATATTTTCTTAACCATGATTCCATTAAACATGTAGGAAAATGCTTTTACTACCCACTTGTGTTAGGATGGTAATGGGAGATCCCAAGTGTAAGATCATAATCCCATTTTCTTACGTGCAGAACTAAAACATAGTAATAATCAGACTGCACTGAAAAAAAATTAATTTTAAGTGAATATTGCAGATTATATATTGGATTAAATGTTTAGTACTGGGAATGTGAGCTCAATCCAGAATAACTTTAAAAGATAAATTTAGTAAATGACTTGGTAAATAAATAAATTAGACCATATGTTTAGTTTATAGCTTCCAGATCATTAAACCCTGAAATGTGATAATTGCAAGGTTTTTGAAATTTGTTTAATAATGACCTAACTCAATTATGGCTTCAGATCTTTTTTTATTCAGTGTCTTAAAATAGCCAAGAGTATCAAGGATTTTACAGAAATACGTTTGGAATAATCCTCCTTTACCAATTTTTTAGTAAATATCCTAATATGTGATGATATTTGTGGATTACTGACCATAGGTGCAACTACAACATGACATCCTGTAAGTAACAGAGATCTGGAAATTGAAGCAAATTTTCAAATTCCTAAGACACTAAAGCTTGATAAATATATTTAGGTAGAGCACTCTCTTTTATAGACCTCACATTTCTTTTATTTATGTTGTTGGAGATACAACACAGATTTAAACAGCTATTGGAACAAAAGTTTGATTATGGAGGGAAAGGCTGTGTAGAACTAATACTTTGATATTAGTTATTATTTTGATCGCCTGAAAGTTTGACATAGAATACTCAAAATACAATGCAATTTTTGATAGGTTAAAATGGAAACATTGGAAACATTGTTTTATATCTGTTTAGGGTTTTTACCAAAATTTTATCATCATGCTTGACCTAAGAGCTTAGTTTTCCTTCATTGAGATGAATTGCAAGGGGATTTGACAATCTACAAAATTATTTTTCCAAATGTATGACAGCCATAGAAAGTCACTAGATATGTACAACCACAAAGAAAAAACACTTTTGTCCCTCTATCCTTTAGAGAACCAAAATGAAACCTGGCTCAGACTGATACTAGTTCCTAATTTTTATAATTGTTCCAAATTAAAGTAGTTTCAATAAAAAGTTAATTGTGGGTTATTGTTATTCTGGTTAAATCACATGAATCTTCAACTGCATGTGTCTCTCTTTTTTTTTTTAAGATGCATTTGCTGCTACTTGATGGAGAGCTTCAGTCTTTTAGATGATAATTATTAATAGATTTCAAGTCCATGTGGCAGCATTTTAAGTGAAGTCATAGAATTCCATCATATTGCCAGATATCTGAAAATATTCTGTTTTATTTTAAACTGGTACTTTATCTTAGAAAATGAAAGTCAGAGTATCTCAGAACAGAATACATTTGAGAAGTTTAGTAGATAAGTACTCTTCCTGTTAGATATAGAACCACCTAAAACTGGCAGATGCTAAATAAATGGTATGGAGTGTCTCACACAATCAAAGCTCCTTAAAGAGCATATTTTGTCAGTGTGATAACTGTTACATAGGTATCAGAGAAGACCTGTATGAATAACCAAGTTAGTCTCTAATGGAGCTCCTAGTAGGCTTTTGCAAAGATACTGGGAAAAAAGTAAAAATATTATCAACATAAAACATAGAGCATGTTGAGGTTATTTATAGTCTATAGTAATTTGTGCATAAATAAAAAAACGTCTACAATTACTTGTCTGTTCAATTCTGCTGGAAACAAACTTTGATCCAATTAAATACTCAATTTTATTTTAGAGTTTGCAGTTAATTTGCCAGATCAGACCAAAATGCTTAGCACCTAGTTAAATTATCAATTAAGTTTATGATTACTAAGAAAACAAGTACCTATAGTAACACCCAGGACAGCACTTGGAATAAGCTTTGTTGGTTCCAGTGACTCCAGTCACAGATAAATAGGCAAAGGCAAATCAAGCATTGTCCTTTATTTCAAAGTAAATATAGACAGAATGAAATACAGTTATGCAATTTAAATGCCTGATGGTAAATCTGATTATCATATTCCATGTGATTCTGTTCCTTCCCTGTCCTTTGTATAAAAACAGAGGATGATCTATATAAGCTAATGAGTGAATAAATACCATACACCATTCAAGGTAAAACTGAAGGAATTATGATAGAAATCTACACCCATCTAAATCTGATCTAAACACATGGGACATGGAAAAAGTGAATGAAGCACTATTAATCTCTGTTTGTTTGTTTGTTTTAGGAATGTTTCTTTAAATAAAGTGCAATTAAATTGGGAAGTCATTGCACATGATGTTATGGAAGCTGAAATTGTAAATGCATCCAAGCAGCTTTAGGCAGTGCAGATAAAAAGGGACTGAAGTCAATCTTACAATTCTTAACACATGATAGTAGGAAAAGGATGGTTAACACTTAAAACTACCAGACAGGGTTCAGAATTCAATATAATCAAAAGTGTCACTCTCAGCAGAGTCATGGGATGTGTCCAGGCTCTTTTGGAAAGCAAGATATTTCCAAGGGCTAGACATAAGATTTCATATGGAAGTATGGAAGTAGGTGTTAGAAACACTTCTCGTTCCTGAATCCATTTTCTCTGCCTTTATACAGTAAATAGTTATTATTTATTTAATATTAAAGTAGAAAATTAAGCAAATTAGACATCTTTCAGAAGGACTCAAACAATCCAGAAATGGGGGGAGGACAAGACAAACTGATCAGGGGCAAAGTCTCACTTCAAAAATTTTCTGTGAAACAGAGTCTGGATTGAGAGTCCAAAATTCTGCAGAAGACTCATGTGGAAATCAAGCCAAAAAGTTCTCAGAGAGGGAGAAAGAGGGTCCATTTAGGCAATAATTAAGTGACTTTTACAATACAGAGATATAAGGCACCCTACTTCAAGCAACCAAAAGATATTGTTAATTTCTATTTTTCACCTGATAACATCTAACAGATTATGGTATTTTCTGATCTTTCACAGAAATTTTATTTTTTCAGAGAGTTTTCTACCTTCTCAGACACCAAGTTGCCATTACAATTGCTTGATTTTGTACTTATTAATGTCATCTCAGGATATTTCTGGTTTCTGTGCATCCTGGATGAAGTTCAATGAGGACAGTTAAAATTTCAAATTTCTGGTACACCGGTCAAGTTTTCTAGTTCAGTCTGGAAGGCCACTCTGTTAGTCTTTTTTGGCAATTTTTTTCTGTTCAGTAATTTTTCCCTTCTAATCAGGCCGGCTTTATGGTTGCTTGTATCAACACATGAAAATTATTTCATCTTTGTATTGGAGTTATGGAAACAGTTGGAAGAGACCCACAAGGGTCATCAAGTCCAACTCCTAAGTGAATATCGCACACAGAGATTTAAACTGCAACTATGGTGTGATTCACATGCAGATCAACTGTATTATATTCAGCCTTCCCTGGAAGTTGCACTCCTGTTGGAGGTTTGGATTTTTTCCTTTTTGTTCTCTTTCTCTGAGGAAATTTTCTCCCATTTGTTGCCTAAGAGATGTTAATGAGAATAGTTAAGAGACAAAGGATGTTGCTGGGAGGAAGAGGGAAGGGTGCACTTTGCCTATTTTGCCATCCAGAGGGGCACTGGGCTCGGCTGTCACTGGGGGTTTGTAAAGGAAGTCCCGTTCCGCCGGCCTGCCCACCACTGCCCACATGAGGGAAGTGGCTGGGCTCGCGCCACAGCGCCCCCTGCAGCCGCGGGGAGTCACCGCACCCGCCCTGCCCGCCGGGAGCCAGCAGCGCCCCTGCTGGCTGCGAGCAGAACTGCACCGGCGGGGAAGGCGCCTGCGGCCGAGAGAGGGCGGGGACCGGGTCTGGGCTCTGCCTGGTGTCAGTGCCGAGCTGCTGCTGTTGGTTTGTCTTGTTATACACATACACATACACATACAGTAATAAAGAACTATTATTCCTTTTCCTATATCTTTGCCTGAAAGGTCCATTATTTCAAAATTGTAATAATCTGGAGGGAAGAGGGCTACATTTTCCATTCCAAGGGAGGTTTCTGCCTTCCTTGGCAGACACCTGTCTTTCGAGTCAAGACAGCTCAGGTGATTAAGGCAGTTTAGTGCAAAGGGAGATCAGAAAAGATCTTCCATCTGATCCTAATCAAGAGAAGAGGTATTCTAGGTGAGCAGATGACTTTCCTGTTTTGGACACAGTAATGAGTGACCCAGTGGTACAAGAAAGTGATATAGGCTTTACTTACAAGATAGTCAGCCAAAGTGAAGAGATTACCAGTCTTATTCAGGTTTAGCTCCAGAAATAAAATTTTTAAACAAATGATGGGTATGTCAGGCAAATTGGAGGAGCATATCTGAGAGGAAGTAAAAGTGATAGTATGGAAACCCAGAGCTGCAATTATATTACAGGGTACTATGGGGTCTGTTTCAAGGACTGGCAGTAGCTCACATCAAGTAGTCCAGTACTAATCTTCACAACCTGTCTGAATTTGCACCTGATGTCTCTCTTTCCCTCTTTCTTTCCTTAGTCATCTGCCACAATCAGTGGATTTGCTGTCTTTTGGCTAGCCACCACTGCATGTGGACTGTTGAGAAAATTTGCCATCTTGTGGCCTTTAAGAAAATGTTACGTTTCTCCAAACTGGGCATCCATTGGTGCTAAACTGGCCACTGAATATTTTCTTGTGCTATATGCAGAGAGAAAAAGTGAGCATCTAGCATTTAAACTATATAAGATTCCCCTGTAATTAAATTATCATCTAGAATACGAAAATCAAAATATTTTTGTATTGTAAAACAGTAAGAGATAGTTTGTTTCATTAAGACTAACTTATACACAAAGAAACTGCATTTCCAGTGCATTTATTCCTTCCAGTTAGAACAACCTATTACAACCCTTCAATGGAAAACACAGGAAAATGTTGGATTTTCATCACCTTGAAGTTCTGAACTAGTGGCTTTTGAAGATCTTATTAATGACTGATATAAAAATTGTAGAAAACTTCATGAAGAACTTGTGACTTTTGGTTTCTCCCTTGTCACAGATAATACCATTGGAATGATTTAACTTTTTTATCTGAAAATGCCTACAATGCTCCCTCTGTAATGTACAATACTAAAAATTATTTTCTTTCTCTTACCAAAATTTAATTTTTTTCTTTGTGTATCTCTAGCATTATATCTTCCTGATCGACATTCATATGTACTATTAGCTAATAATGTTTCACATTATTTAATTCCAAAGAAGCAAGCAAAATCTTTATGCTCACAGTTGTTAATATACCTTGTTGTATTATATAAGAAATATCAGTGTACAATGCAGCTTCATGAATGCAGCATACCTCTTACTCTCTGTGACTGCAAGCAGAGGAACTAACGTGGCTAAATTACATTGTATGTTTTGGGTGATGCTTTTCTTCACTGATAAAGTAAACCATCATAAGACATTATTAAGTCTGAAATGCATCATTGGGATAAGTATTTTATTTTTGTCTCAGTGAAAATCAGGTAGCAATACTAACTCTGTTTTTAATTACCCAAAGTTACGGTTGCTTTTGCATACAACCTCACTGTTAGGCTTTGGGGATGAAATACCAGCTAGGTAAAGAATAAATAATTGCAGACATTGAATTTAGTTACCTGAAATAAATCACATCATGAAAGCTGTAATAATATAGGAAGGATATTTTCATCTAGTGACTGGTCCTGCCTCTTTTAAGATGTTCTTTAATTTTACTAAATTGCAGTCTTTTTGTGGAGGTTTCAGAACTGTATTTTCCAAACAAGAAAATATTTTTTTATTGTTTTAATTATGAATGTTTCCAGAAATCAGCATTCTGGAAGTGAATATTGTTAAAAGTTTTCTATTATGAATTCAAGAGTTTCTGTTACAATTTTAGGTACAGAAATATTTGGAAAGTAGGAGAAAGAGATAATGAAAACTGTGCTTGCATGTGCTTGTTGAGGCACTTAGGATGGTTTTCTCCCTGAAAATGCTAATTGCACATGTATCACAATTGTACACGTATTAATTGCACATATATTACGTGCACATATCATTGTTGGAACTTACTTGTTGACTCATTGAACGGAGTTGAATGAAGACATCCACCCCAGAGTAGGGATACAAAGAATATAACACAGGCTAGAAATATAGTCTGTGCTTTTTCCAAACCAATCTATTCCTACATATATATAGATGAAATGGTCATTGTCTTTCTTCTCCTACCCTGCCTGCATACTTTTCTTCTCCTATATCCTACTGCATAGACCACTATTACTAGTTAAAGAGAAAGAACAATAGAAGCAGTCTATTTTAGATGGAACTCCTCACAAAATAGGATTACATGTACAAGTGTGTATGTACAATTCACACAATCAAAGAAATTTCTTGTGCATCTGACAGGTGAAGAGGAGGGAGGAATAAAAAAAACAAAGCATAAAAGTGTATGCTGTTATTGAGATCATTGTGCCACGTGGGATCCTGCTTTGAGCAAGCTCTGCACCAGATGTCATTGTGATAAATTAAATACAGAGTGTGGACACTCTTGTGATGACATTTTAAGGTCATGAGAGAACTATGGAAAGGGCAAAAGTTCATCTTTAAAGAAGGTTGTTTCTTGTGATATGATGGTAAACATGGATGTTTCTCTAAGCAGATTTATTATGCAGTTACTTGTCATAATGTTTTCCTTGACTGTAAAGTCATTGGGAGTTTACACCCACTGAACACTGATTTAGCTGAAGTGATAATGTGAAGTGTTTGGCAAAAAAACCCCATGAACTCATCACTATTCACAAACAATTTTTCTTTTTTCAGATATGTATCGTGAAAATATCCTTGAGTCTAAACAAAGATATGAAACTAACCTGAACATGCTACTTATTTATCATATCTATGAAACAAGTATTTGCATTATTGAGGGAACTCTGAAAAATTTCCTAAAATATTAGGCTTTTAAAAGAAGTATATATTTTCCTTAAAAATATATTCTGAAATTTCAAAACTTTCCTTCCATGCATGATTTTGTAGGGTCTGAGTGTTGTCCTGCTATTAATTAAAATTCTTTCACATCCTTTTTCTTATGATTTCTATTCATTGGATATTTTGAGGCAGAAATGTGGAAAGCAGAAACTGTATAGCTTTGCCTTTATCCACAGCAGAAATTCAGAGGTAGTGAAGTACCCACAATTGGTAAGAAGTCAGTTTTGATTCTATAACTATATATAGAAAACCCCAGTGACAGGGAGTTCATTTGATTCATTATCTGAATTTTTATTTAAAAATACAGGTTTTTTTGTTTCTTGGAAGACACTGAAATAATATGGAAAAAAATACTACTGTTAAGATTGTAGGCACAGACATCTTGATAATATTTAATTAAATTTAATGTCTTTTATTAAACAAAAAGAAAATTAAACCAGTCATGATCTTCAGAGGAATAAAATTGTTGTCTTGTTTTCCTGTGTAAGGAGAAAAAGTAGAGCTGACTAGTATTCACAGAATTGGATCTCACCATGTTTTCCAGTAGAACTTAAGAGCTGCTGAATTTCAGCAACTTGATTTAAAAAACAAAACTAAACAAAAAGAAAAAAAAAAACAAACTAACAAAAACCCCTAAGCTTTAAATATAATTTTTTTAAAACATAAAATTGAAGATATATATACGTCTTCCCTGTGCTTAGCAGGTTCAAATCTTATATGCAGTTTAAAAATTCTATAACATGCAGAAAAAGTGACCCATTTGTCTGGTATTGAAGACAGTGCAATTAAAAATAATGTTCAAGACAGAGATCCTGCATTTATCTTGGGGTTTTTTTAACCAAGATCATAGTAGTGTATTTTCTTGGGAATTTTTGTTTGTTTGGATTTTTTAGCCTATTTTTTCTGAAATTAAGCAGATGACCTTTGTATTTCATGTTCAGCATGTGACAAGCTTTGTCTCTGCAATTGTCATGTTGAGAAAAACCACCACACTCCTTCTCAAAAGTACATTAAAATGCTGAAGTGTTACCTTAATAGCAGGATTTATCAGCTATGAAATAATTTTCAATTTTGAGACATAATCTCATATATCTTACATTTATTCTGTTTCAGTCTTTCATCCTGCACTCAAAGCACAGAAGAAAAGGTGGAATTAAAGTAGTTCCTGTTTTTGCCAATAGCATCATCTAGCTACTTTTATGTAATTCTTCTATGTTCTGTAAAAATGAGAACTAGCAGCCGCATTTCCTTTTTTTTGTTTGTTTTTGTTTCAAAGTACAAATATTTAATGGAAACATGAATCTGTCTTTTTATGAAAAAGACTGAGCCAGAAGCCTCTTATCTACCTTGTTTGTAGCACACAGCATATGACAAGGATACTTTTTAGGCTTCTATCAGTGATTTTAGGAAGAAGGTACTACTTATATTCACTTTCTACATAACTATGTGACAAGGCAGTATTCCATTACAGACAAAACTGCTGTATCCATCAACTAGTTTTCAGTACTATGGCATTTCTTTCATTTTTCTCATATTGGTAAAAAAGGCAGTAATGTGAAATCCAACCTTATTTAACAGCGCAGTTAATGGTGTGAAAGGGAGTGGAACCTTGAAAATAATGAAAGCTGAAATAATGCCACTTAGTTTATATTTACAAAAGCTAAGAAACCTCAGAGGATCTCAAGAAAGCCATGCAAAAAATTTAAAATATTCTAGACTCAGGGAGTGGAAAAAATTCCATTCTTTTCACTCCTGCTCATCCCACCCTCCAATCCATAAACTGTTTGGATTTTTTGTTCTTAAACCCTCATATTGATGCAATACAGAAATCATATCAAAATATAGTGTGAAAAATTCTGAGGTTTTTCAGTCTCTAATAAGACCATATTTCAGAGACAGAGTCATACAGCAAAAAATTTATTACTATTGAAATTCACTCAATACAATTAATTTGCCCCAGTGCTGATCATGTACTTATATAAAATTGCATCTTTCTGTTTCATAACAGTATTATGAAATACTGGTTTTAGTCACGCCATCTTAGCAAACTTACTCTATTTCAAGGCAAACTAACTTTTTCTATCCCGATTATTACATCTATCCTTCATAGATGCCATAGGTCTCTGCAATTGCTACTGCCTCTACTCCAAAACACTAGGACAAAAAAAAAAGAGACATTTTTTAACTATTTAAAATTTTCTTCTTTTGCAATTCAAAAAATTCAAGAAGACTTCTACAGCAACAACAATGAAATGATACCAAAACAAACTGGTCAAATTGCAAGATTAAAAATACAGTCAGTCTGTACAAAGTTGAAAGAAAGGAATTTGTGGATCCTTTGTTGGTTAAGAGATGTTTTGCAGACGTTTATGTTACTACAGTGAAGCGGTCCAGCTGGAGAAAGATTGTCCTTCTCGGACGTCCCGGCTAGCTATCCAGCACCGCTAGCAGTAGGGGGCACTATCCCGATTTCCGTGGCTCGGGACAGCACCTAAGGCAAAAGCCCTGTGCTATGACAGCATCGCTACCTTGTGGTAGGACATGACTTAGCTTATGGCTACAGCCAGCAGAAAAAGAGAGCGCTCTCCAGCCGTGGTGAATCCAGGTTTATTGAGTCCCAGGGGACAACTGAAGAGGGAAATTCTGGTGGGGGGCGGGGGGGTAGGGGTGGGTTGCAACAGCTTATAAGGAGGGAGGGAAAAAGGGGAGGAGTCAGTCCTTGGATGAATAGAGTTTCAGAGGGGAGTGGGATACAAAAGATTGACTTAGGGAAAACCCCAATGGGGATAACTTGAGGGTGGGGCCTCGGCCCCTGAACCAATCACTCAAAGCTGTAGATGGAAGTTTCTAGAGTTCTAGAGAAGGGTAGGAGTGTCAAGTGATGGACAGGGCACTGGGAAGGGATTTGAGAAAGGGTACATTAGTCTCCAAGGCAACTGGGGAGGAGTTGGGATAACTGGCAGCACAAAGGGGTGGGGAGAGAACCAGGGCAGAACCATTACATGATAGGGGGAACAGAACAGTCCAACTTGTACAGACACAGCACAACACTAGAGTGTTTCAAAAGGCACATGCATGGGGTTCAAAGGAGTAAAACTTGGTAAAGCCACATGCAGATTTTTCTTGCTATATATTGTTGTTCAACCCCATCCAGCCATCAAGCCCCACACAGCTACTTACTCCCTCTCCCAGAAGCAGGATAAGGAAGAAAATCAGAAGAGTAAAAGATAGAAACCTATGGGTTGAGATAAAGCAGTTTTATAGGGAAAGCAAACCTACGCACACAGGCAAAGCAAAACAAGGAATTAATTCAGTGCTTCCATTGAGCGGGCAAGTGTGGAGCCATCTCCAGGAGAGCAGGGCCCCAGCACACATCATGGAGACTTGGGAAGACAAATGCCATCACTCCAACTGTCCCTCCTTTCTCCTTTCCCCCCGTCCCCCCCATTTTATATACTGATGCTATGCCGCATGGTCTGGAATGTCCTTTTCATCAGTTGGGGTCACCTGTCCTGGCTCTGTCTCCTCCCAGCCTCCCAGGCACCACCAACTTCCTTGCCTGGGGGGCCATACAAGAATCAGAAAAGGCCTTGGCTCTGTGCAAGCCCTGCTCAGCAGTCATAAAAACATCTGTCTATTGTTAACCCTGTGTTCAGCAGAAATCCAAAACACAGCCCCATGCCAGCCACTGTGAAGAAAAGTAACCCTACTCCAGCCAAAACCAGCACACTAGATGAAGTGATGATTCTTTCAAGGGCGTTTTAAGTGCAGTATCAAGAAAATAAGCTGCATTACGTGTATTAGCACCAAAATAAACATTGCAAAAAGGAAAATAGTTAAATCTTATCAAGTATATTTAAATTTTATCACAAAAGGACGGACAGAGGTCCCAAACCAAGTGACACCATGATATGTGATAGCATACATTTAACACTTTCTTTTACACAGACTCACTGACACGACTAATTAAGAATTAACACATATTAACAGAAGTTTAAAGGTATTGGAGAACAAAAAGTAGTAAGTACATTTTAAGGGTGATTTATTTTTTTTCATTTTTGTTTAACATTTTGTCTATTTTATAAACTATGTTAATTTTATTTTCTTATGAAAGCAAAATTATATTCCCATTATAAATGTTGTTTCACCAAAAAAAAGAACTGGCATCAGAGTAAAAGAATGATAAAGATTTCACATAGCTTCCCCATTACTATCTGAGTTATTCTATTAAATTTTATCTGTGATGCATCTTCTGATAGATTTTCTTCAATTAAAGAAAATTTTATTCACTTTCTACCCAGACAGATTTTTGTACTGCAAGATGTAAAGTATCTTAAAATAAGCCTTTTTATTATGCTCTTTTATATTATGTTATACATTCTGTTTTCTTCTGTTCATTAAAAACCAATTCAGCAGTCCCCTAGGATAACAACTCCAGTGTCTTGTAAGTAGGAGTGAGAAAACAATAGGACCTTCTTGTTGGTGATTGAAGAGACAGAGACTCCACTGCTTGTATGCAAGAAGCCAATTTATTGATTACAGAGCTCAGCATATATACCTTTTCATCTATAGCTAAAATTAGCAGCAATCACAACATTTTACATTTCCTAGTAACACTGCTTAATCATGTCTTTGCACAGACCTGCACAGGCATGTATGGTCTTGCATGGTTTCTCATAAACAAAGCACACCAAGCACACCCAAGGACACCCTTATCTTTGCTTCCTCCTTCGGGATTGTGCTTTCTGTTACCAAGGTTTGCGGCCTACCAAAGTTAGAATGTCTGTGTTGGTAAACTGAGCAGTACTCTCAGTCCTGCTTTCTAGCTGTATTCCCATACCTTCTTATTCTCTATTGCTTACATGTCATCTCTGGTTTTGCTGGGAATTTTATGTATGGAATGGAAAAAGGACTTCTTTAATGAGGCTGGTGAAGAGTCTGAAGTACAAGCCCTGTGAGAAGCAGCTGAGGGAGTTAGGATTGTTTAACATGGAGAAAAGTGAGCTAAGAGAAGATCCTATTGCTCTCTTCAACTACAAAACAAGAAGTTGTGGTGAGGTGAGTCTTGATTCTTCTCCCACGCAACAAGCTATAGCATGAGTAAAAATGGTTTTGAATTGCCTCAGGGGAGGTTTAGATTGAATATTATTAAAAATGTTCTCATAAAAAGGGTTCTCAGGCTTTGCAACAGGCTGCTCAGGGAAGTACCTGAGTTGCCATCCCTAGAGATAGTTCAAAGAAGCATAGATTGTGGTGGTTAGGGGCATGGTGGGCTTCGCAGTGCTGGTTTAATGATTGGATTCAATGATATTAAAGGTCTGTTCTAAAGTAAGGGCTTCTGTGGGTCTGTTTGTGTTCTGCAACCTTCAAAAGCACTTTATCATTCCCTTTTTTTTATTGTCTCCCTTCACATATATAAAAAACTGGCACTGTAACACTGTTCCGCTACTGCTGAAGCTCTTAAGTTATATCACTTTAAATAAAATGCTGTTAGATAGTATGGGTACATTTTGAAAACCTCTAAGAGATTAGATATGACTTTATAACCTTTTCAGCCAAAGATGGTTTTATACAGAGATGTTATAATTTATTTTCATACATTTATTGCAGTAGAAAGAGAAGAAAATACAGTCTCTGATTGCTTTTGTGTTGTTGTTTTGCTTTGTTGTTTTGTAGATGTTTTGTTTTGTTTTGTTTCTGGAGGCACTACAATGTGTAGGCACCAGTAAAATGCAAGCAGTGAAAGTGAGGTACCAGATATCAAGTTCAGCCAATTGATGAATTCTAGGATTTCTCAGCACAGTCAAGAAAGTAGCCCAAATACTGGTTAGAGAAGCAAAAGAGAAAAAGCTCACGGTAAAGGTCATTGAGTCATCAGTAGACTGAGCAATTTTTGCTAATCGATCCACAGAAACACTTACATGCATGGCTGCCTTTAATAGCTGTTTCAGCACTAAATAGCATCTGCTTAAAATGATAGCCAACCACAGAAATGGACTGCAGTAATAACCATTGTTCTTATGTATATGAAAAAATATCTCTCACAAGAAAAGACCCAGAAAAAAATGTAAATAATATTCTATAAATTTGCCAAGGTCAGCTAGATACAAATGTTTGGTAATGTCAATTTTGTGATTACACTAGTTTATAACATATTAAGGAAGCTCTGCAGTTCCAAAGAGAAGTGGTTGGCACGGGCTATAGTCCTGATCTCTATAACTTTTTCTTTTTTTCTTGTATGAAACATCTTGAACATGTGTAAAAACTGAAGGACACTAGAATGTTCAGTCTACAATGAATGAAAAGCTTACTATATTTAAGCAATAAGATGCTTTGTACATATTGGTGCAGTCCATTAAGCTTGACACTAGCGTTTTTAGTCATCTTTTCATTTAGAAAAGACTGAAGAGAGGAAAGTTCTGTGAAGTTTATTTGTACCTTTGTAGTCTAACTTATTACTATGAGAAGTACATAACATGTTTATTAATATTTATGAAAATTCATGAATTTTTAGTATGGTTTCCATAGTCAAGAAAGCATTGAAGAAAATCACTAATTCTCAGACCTTGTAGGTACTTGCCATATGTTGCTGGTGATCAGACATTTTGCACAACTTTTGGAACAATACAAGTTTTACATGCTGCAGATAGCATCATCCACTTGCCTGGTTTACATTATTTGACTGCTTCTCTGTGGGGAAGTTTGTCCCTGTGAGATAGCAAACCCTTTTCTGCTGGGGACAGAATATGTCATAATCTGATAATAATATGTTATCATATTATCAGATAACATAAGTTGCTCTTTCAAAGTCAGTTCTGACAAAGTAGTGTTGTAATGTGTTGTACCTACTAATACTTATTTTCAGATAGAATAAAGTGAATTCTGCAGCATTATTTTTATATTTGCTTATTTTATGCATTAGAGTGATTCTTTTCACATTTTAAAACAAGTATTACACATTTAAAACATAAATTCAACTGAGATATATTCTCAGAAAAAAAACAACAGCAACAAACCTAGCAAAGTTTTATTAAATATCATCAGCCTTTACCCTCTTTAGTAATCTCTTTCATTCCTGGAATAATGAAATATAACCTGCAATTAGCTGACTATTATAAAGTGCTTCCATCACTAGTTTTATTTGAAGTTATTTTCTGTTTGTAAAGGTAAATAGGATTTGCACTGTGTTCATAATTGTCTTGCACAATGCTGAGGGTTTCACTATGCAAAAAGAAGAAAACTCTTCTTTCAGCTAACGAGTAAATCCATGCTTGAAGCTTCAATTTATTTCCTATTTAACACAATATTTTATATATATATATAATTTTATTTAGTTAGTTTTTATTTAGTTAGTTATAATTTTTTAGTTAGTTTAATTAGGTTTTTACTTACCTTATCAGCAACTATTCCTGAAGACAACTAACCTCACCTTTGTTTCTCCATGAATTTTTTTTAGAAATCCTTAAATAACAGTGTATTAAGATCTTGTATTTGATTGATTTCTCTAACATCTTGTTAATATTTCACATCTTACTTCCATGTTGCATTTACATTTGCAAATACATAACAGTTAAGCAAGAAATATTAGGCATTACATATAAAATGATATCTTTAACCCAACTAATATCTCTGCTTAGAGGATGCAATATCTACTGCAATGAGTTATGGGACATGCAGTGATCTCCTATTTATCCCACTGCTGAAAAATGTCAGTGCCTTAACAAATATAATTGCCTGAAAACTGCTTTATTTTATGATCTTTTATAAATTTATGAAAGCTTAAAATAGAATTTTAGTGTCCTGTAGAAGCAAAGACTTACTTTTTTCTACAAGTAGCTGAAAGACTATAACAAGTTGAGAGTTAGTCTCTACACACAACTATCAAGGGATAAGATGTAAGAAAATGGCCTCAAATTTCATCAGGGAAGGTTTAAGCTGTATATTGGGAAAGACTAGGAAAGAATTCTTCACCAAGAGTATTATCCAGCATTGGAATAGTCCAGGGAAGCTGGACCCTGGAATAGCCCAGGGAAGCAGTTGAGTACCCATACCTACAATTTTTAAAGGACACATAGATGTAGTACTTAGGGACATGGTTTAATGGTGGGCTTGGTGGTGTCAAGTTGTGGTTGAGCTCAATGATCTTAGGGATCTTTACCAAGCTAAATGAATCTATGATTCTAAGTTCACTAGTCAGATGCAAGCTAACTCTCATAAGAATTAATTAGTAGTTTCCTGGATTTATTATGTTTTTGAAGTTTTGGGATCAGGACTTGTGTATCTTCCAAAAAATAATGGTCTGATTTATTTGAAGCTTTTAGAAATTGTTACCCTCGATCAATTTTTATGAAAACAGATAATTCAATAAACACTTTTAAAGGTCTTGCATTTATAGCAAAATGCCTGTAATTTTTTTAAAGAAAGAATTGATGCTTATCTTAGTTTGAGAATTAAGAAGCAAGCCAATAGAAGAAAATTTGACAATGTTGGCTGTCAGTGACAAAACCTGGTTATAGTTTTAGCAAATCTCAATCATTTTCTTGGCCCCAGATATTGAAGGTAAGTTCTCTACCCTTCATGTAATCTATGTTAGGAAGTAAGAATCACAGGAAAAGAAGAAAAAAGAAATCACTGATAGAATTCATACATTAAGTTCTTCTATTTTAATCCCATTGTAATGTATTTTTTTCCGTATCACATTTCATACAGTCTTTTTTTTTAACTAGGTTAGTGGTTTCCAGGTCAACAGTAGTAGTGACTTCTCTGGGGAGCTAGACCTCCTATTATTAGAAAAATTATCCGGGGACCTTACTCAGAACTCTTTGTCTTTGTGACCATAAGGCTACATATCAGAAAACACTTAAATGTTTTAGGACAATAATATGTAATGTGTATAAAATCAGTCTAAATATATATATATATTTTTTTTTTCTCCTGAAAGTAGATCATTACTTTCTAAGTCTTGCGCTTCCTTAGGGGTTCTTAATGAAACTTGCTTTTGTAGCCCATTAGCTGGAAGCTGTATCACAAGCAAGACAGACATTAAGTTGAAATGGTATTCGCTGTCAAGTAGTCTCTGTATGCTTATTTAGTATCTGTAGTGAAGCTTCTTAACATACTTCCTCATAGGGGAGCAGATTTCATTTACCCAGATGCCATGAAAGGATAATAGAAAGAAAAAACATCAAGTTGCAGAAGTTGATATCACCAGGCATTGAAAAACAACTGAGTCATGCATCCAGAAATAGTCAGTGTGTTTCATATCTGGAAGGGGAGAAAGTAGTGCTGGTCAAAATCCCTGCCCACTCAAGTTGGTTGATTAGTCAGTAACTAAGTTAATCAATAACTTTGACCCTTCATCTCCATCCCTTGTTGTTCTGATTTGATCCAATTTTCTTGTGACCAGTGAAGCGTTCTCAAGGCAAAGACTTCAGCTTCTGCAGATGTAAGGCTCTAACACAGTGCAAAATGCAGTACTTGTGTCTCTGCCTATTTAGCTCTGGCTCATACTGGTGTATCCATACAAATGGACTCTACACACTTGTTCTGTGGTTGGTCTTTTGCCTGAGATCCTTAAACTTCTCTGCAGCAAGACTACGCATAGCCCTAGATGAAAATTTTGTCCAGGGAGGTGGGGCCTGAGAGGCTATTTTACCAACATTGATCAATACCTCTCAGTCCAGATCTGCCTTTTCAGATGAGAAAATCTAGTTTTAACAAACATGACTGATTGCTGTATCTAATGACAGCTGACAAATTAATGGATTTTGGTATTCATGTGTTCTTATCTTGCAAAAATAAATGTCACAGAAAAACACTGATAATTTTTAAAAATTAAGAGTTTTTTAAGAAAAAGAATAGAACTTTGATGGATAAAAGATAGTTCGTACTACAAAAACTATACAAAAACTATCACCTTACTTTTAGAATAAATTTATAAGGTGGCCTTTTTACGTTTATTCTTCCTCTTCTTTTTTTTAATCTAGTCTTGATAGTCTGAGGTTTTTTTAGTTCTTAATATGACATTGAGTTGAAATCTCTCAGAAGTTGGCAGATATCTATGTGTAATGTCATCATGAAATATTAATTTCTTATCATAACTCACTCCTTTTGAGTTCCTCCATTTCTCAGTAGCTGACACAGATAATAGTGTGGTGAAAGGCCATCATGTAGTTGCCTGTGTAATTCATATCACAAAGGACTTTGAAAAGTGTTTTGTCACAAATGCAGTGAGAGTGTTTTTGAAGAACTGGATAAATTCATGGTATGTAATAATATGGGATTCGGCACTGTGTTGGGTGCAGCACTGATTGATAAGTGATGAATACACATTTCTTATTGAATTTGTTTGCCTGAAGAGATATTCTTCAGCCTGAGATTTCATGGTTTTTTGGTTTTTTTTTTCCATTCACGTTTCCATAATTCAGTCTGCTACCCAACTACCATCAACATTGCTGATGTGTCAGGAAATTTCATCCATACATTTGAGAATTCTCTGCAATCTGTATGATGAGGAGAACAATTTAAAGTGTTTGCTAAACTCTCTATGGTTTATTTTGTAATTTAAGCACTTATGCTCTGTTTCCTTCAATTTCTTATCCAATGCAATGCTTATGGAATTTTCTGGAGATAGAATACTTATAGTAGAAAGTACAATAATGCTTAATAACCACAGAAATACTTACGTCATCTGCTTTCAGTTAGGCCAAAGGCTGTCACGGTTATTTTCCTACAAGTGAACATCATCTTAACTGAAAAACTAATCACTGTTTTGGTGAAAAGACCAATTTCCCAGAGCTTTCAGGGTTAGGGCTTAAAGTGTCACAGGATGGGAAACATCTCAGATACTCTGATTAAGTCACCAACAAAAGATTGAGAGTATGTCTCTCTCTCCAGACTAAAACACAAATCCATGGTCCTGCAACAACTGGTGAGGTCACATATAGACACTTGTGGATATTCCCAGTTCATTAGAAGAAACAACAGAGATAATTTCTCCCAGGCTAAGCCTGGGAATCTTAGAGGAAAAGAATTAAAACAATTATTATCTCTCTTTCTGTAACCATTATTTATAGTTATGATTCTCCAGAGTGTGCTATTCATAGTCACCAATAATGTGAGATGTTTCTACTTTGAGACCAATTAAGTATCACCTTAGCAAATCACATTATAAAGGACCCGCTACTTTCATTAAAGTGAACTTTCTGATCCACCTGAAGACTTGAGTCTTTCTTTTCATCTCTGACTCAACATAGTCAGACACTGGTCTTGAGATCAGCAACTTTGTCCTTTATACATCTGGTCCATCATTGTAGTTAATGCAGTCACTTTAAAATTAGTCTTGAATTCTTCCATATGGAGTGCTGATGCAGCAAAGAGATTGTCTTTGGCTCACTATTGAATATGTTGTCAGTTTCAAAGGTTTTGAAGCCCACAATGAGTTCTGTGCTGCCACAGATATATTACTGGCCTTTTTATTTTCCTTGATGTCCTTGATCCAGATAGTAAATCTCAGAATTAATGAATGTAAAATTATATTGATGTTTCTAAAATAGGAGAAGTTGCAGTAATTGTGTTAGAAGGTGTTCTTAGTGGGCAATAATGCTAAAAATAAGTAAAAGGTAATCTTATTAGGGAAATTCAGTTTAATCAAAGTTTAATAGCTGCTAGAAATAATTTTACCATTTCTTACTCCAAGAGTGCATGAGTTGGCTTAGCTACTTAACTCTTTATAAAACTATTGTCACAGGCAGGTCTAAATGCAAACCTGAATTTCATATACCCTATTCAGGTCTCCTCCCATATAATTCAAGATACTTCACAAATAGTGAAAAATTTTCAAAATGTGGCACACATTCATTTTAAGACAGAGATGAAATGCAAAATGGAAATGTTGCACTGGTAATTCTCTCTATTGAAATAAATTTTCAAATTTTGTGTTTCTTTCATAAATAATATTTTATCATATTTCATTGAATATGTTTTATTTTGCCCTGACTTAAATATATCGAATATTTAAAATATCATTGATGGAAAAAATAGGGGAAATTTTATATTCACAAAAGAAAAGATTCATCATTCATTAAATAAGATGGAAAAGAATACATGCCATTAACTCTAGTATTAGACCTAAGAAAAAGATAATTTATTTCAAGCAGAATCTCAGTAGGAAAAAAAACCAACCAACCAACCAACCCATAAACCAAACCAAACCAAACTAACCCAAAACAACTATAACAGTGAGAAGTACATTCTATTCCATGGAAAAGAACTAGAATTGATAATATATATCTTTTAAACTTTTCCTGAAAGTGGTCCTTAGGGGTCACGATAAAAATGTTTTTGATGAAATAGCACAGACTAGTACATAGCAGGGCTCCAGAGTGTGTATCCTCTGTCTTTTAATTTTTCAGTTAGAAGTTTTTTAGAACTTCATCTGTATTTTTTAATTTAAAATGTTATTTTTAGGACACATTTCTTTTTCTCTTCTCTCCCTCTTGGACAAGAGCTCATTTTTCTTGACTGGTGTAACAGCCTGTGCTATGAATTCCAGCAAAGCAGACACAGATGGGTTTTAACTGCAAAACATTGTCACTGGAGCATTCTTCATGGCTTTGAAAAAAAGTTTAATAGAAACTAAGTAAAACATGTATCACTTAACTTGCAATTGGAAACACAGGTGAAATCAATGAAAACTTGTCCTCCATTACACCAGATAAAGGATTTGATACATTAAAGACAAAACCCAGAACTGTGGGTTTTGTTTGAATGGCTAATGTTTGAATTTAAAAGTTATACATTGTAGGTCAATTGATATAATCTTTGGGATAGATTTCAGTCACAAACTCTTGGTTAAAGTTAAAATTGGATTTTTTTTTGTTAAAAATATCCTTGTATTTAAATGTGTAGGTGACCCTGCAAAGCATGAATATAGTTACACCACATTCAACAGATGTATTCTTTGACAACAACTCTATTTTATGGTAGCAGAAACATTTTCCTTGAAATAACTGTTTTTCAGAAGTTTTGATTTTAAGTGTAAACAAAACCTAAGAGAATCTTAAATGCTGCCCTACTGAATTTTCAGATAAACTTTCTATAATGTATGCAGAAAGAATTTTTCACTTTTTAAAAAAAAATCAGTTCACAGTCTCTCCCTAATACTTTTTTTCATGTTACTATTTTATCAGAATTCTCTAAACCTGTGAGATAGCAGTTTTGAAATCCTCTGTGCGTTCATAGCTTTAGGGTGCAATTATAGGTACAGGCAGAGGAATAAAGCCATCTGAAATAAACCGGAAAGCATTTACCTTACTTTCAAACAGAATATGCAAGCTGATTTGGTCAATTCTTAACTTATGTGGAATTTTATAACTAGAACTTTATAACTAGAGAAAATGTAAGCTATGTTTTATTATCTAAGGTTTAGATAGATTGCAGAGTGAATTTGTAAATTGTGGAATCTGAAACTTTCCATGGGAGCATATGCTTTTTAAAAATACATACTGGGAAAGAGCTGTCCAAAACAGTTTATCTGATGGAGAAATAGGGACATGAACATGTAGCTCTATATAGGATGCTCACTAGACTGAAAAATGTCAGAATAAAAGCTCCTACTTCACTTGAAACTGAAGAAGCCGTGCTCAAGAGAGAACCCTAAGTGTTTAAAAACTGTTGTTCTCTCTCTTATTTAATTTGTATGAATTTACACTAAAACTTCCAGGAGTCTCTCTTCTAATCAATAGGAATATATTTCTAGGTTGTCAGCAAAAGTATTTGCTGCCCAGCTTGATGATATATCAGTTAATTATTTAATGCTTAAGTCTATAATGAGGAAGTGAGACAGCAGGATTTAAATACACTGTCATGCCATTTTCATTATGCATTTCTAAAACTATATTGTATAGCAAGCATATAGGACTTGGGGAACCTGTGTTAACTAGAGAATCACAATTATTGGTCAGTCTTTAGATGGCTTACCAAATTTAGTGATTTTCATAAAAGAAAATGTTTAATACCTTCTGTGTGTTGGAAAACACCTAATACACTGGAAAACACCTAAAACATCTAATGCATATAATCAAAAAATACAGATGAAAACAGCAGCTTAAATTAACTCTGCCTCTCAGTGAAAAGATTAGTCTTTAAGGTTTGGGTTAAGAAAATTCTACTCGTGAAAGTACAGGGTAGTACTTTGTTAAGGCAAGAGAAAGTTTTTAGTTGTTCTTCGGTTCAGCTGAAGGATGAACTTCAAAAAGAAACCCCAAAAGAGAGAAAATAAAAGGTATGAGGCTTTCACTTTGCATTACATATTGCATTAGAACATACTGTGGGCTCTGTTCTAGATTTTTTCAATACCAAAAGCGTGAGAAGCTCTCACCAACCAAGCACAGTCTTCATAACTATGATGCAGAACTTTAACATATCCATTAAATAATATAATCTTTAAAAGAGTCTTTTTAGGTAGAGGATCACATTTTGCTTGCCTTTGAGAAATGCACCATGCTAATCACTCAGTTTTGCCACTGGAGACATTTGCAATTAATTATTATGCCTGTTCTCTATTTAACCCAAATGAGTTCAATTTCTTCAATTTCTAGATTAAATGCCTTTATCTATAGTTCCACCATATTATAATTCCGAATACTGACTGTTTAGGAGGTGATGTCATGACCTGCTATTGATAGTAGGAAGGTGTTGTTGGGATATGTCAGGTTGTCTTGTTTAAATGGATAGAAATATTTTCTTCAGAGCTAGTGTCTCTCAAGAGATAAGAAGAAATTAATGAGAAGTAGTGTCTTTTGCAGATGAAAAAATCCCCAGAAGCACATACCACATCAGTGTCTGTCACCTTATTCCCAAGAATAATTCAAATGATTTTGAATCTCTTTCAAAAAGTGAAAGATAATTCACAAAAGCTTATTGTAAAAGAGAGGTAGCATGTTGATTGCAGAGATGGATGACTCTAACATAGTCCAATTAACTGCTGTAAGGACACTTCTGTATGAGAAGTCCATACTGAGTGTCCAATAAATTCATACTCTAGCTTATTGTGTAGTAGCTCCCACAGGCAGACAAGCTGTCAGTGTCAACTGATTTACTCTTTTTTTTTCTGTAGATATGTTAGACCAAAAATGGGGTTATTTTTCTTGTGGCTTTTGTCAGGTTTATTTTGGTGTGGTACTGTGTATTTTGGGCTTTTGGGGTTTTGCTTTTCTTGTTGAGTGGGTGTATTTGTAGTTGTATGGGATTTTTTTGTTGTTATTTTGTTTTTGTTGTTCTTTTTTGAGGGATTACTTTTTATTTTTTGGTTGGTTGGTTTGGTTTTTTACATTAGGGGACTTTTCATTCAAATTCATTAAAATTATAATAAGACTAGATTTTTTTTTTTTTTTGTTTTTGATGTTAGTCTTATGAGATAGTAGGAGTTGATCAAATGTGTCATAACAAACCATTTGTACTACTCTCAGGGAAACTTGACACAAATTATATAAGTCTCCCTGTGGCACTAAACAGCATTTTACATGGTTGAAATACTGCAGATGGTGCTCAAGAAGGAGGGGAAAAAAGAGCCTAAATAAATTGTATAAAATTACAAATTTTAAAAATGCATGTTGATGGTATTTCTTCTCTTTTTGTCTGTTTAGACCAAGATCAGCAAAGCCATACTAAATGACCGCTTTATATATAATCTTTAAAAAAGTTCCTATAAAGTGAATATAGACAAGGAAAATAAGATTATGTATCGACTTGACAGAAAAGAAATGGAAAGAAAACTGTAGAATATCTAAAAATAAATGTTTCAAATGCAATTAAGAGCTCTTTGTTATCAATATTAAGAAGGAAGAAAGAGTTTGATGTTCATAGATTGCGAAAAGTGTCAAGTATTTGAAAAGCTAAGTCTTAAAGAATGAAATTTGAAGAATGACTGACATAATGGTGGTATGTTCTTCCTGAATTCCATCATGGACTTGACTAAATATATTTTACTGTGATTAGTTTTACTGTGTTATAGTTTTTGCTATTTTCATACATCACAGCACTGTCATGCTATGTATATTTTTTCCCTCTGACTATACCTGCAGAATTCCCTCTTTTGCTTAGCAGGCAAAATGTATCATCAAGTCCAAGGGCGCTGATAATGCTACTCCCGTTAATCAGCTACTAAGGAACTCCTATGGGAATGCAATCCACATTCAGTCCAAAAAGCTCTAATTAAAAGTCCCCTCCAGGACACCTGATCTCCCTTGAGCCAATTGTTACAGTATGTTAACCTCCTGCATCTCCTCACCCATCAGGCTGAGCCTTACTTATGGCATTTGTGTTTAGTGGCTTCTTTAGCTAAGGATATATAATTTACTGTGATTGGTATGACTTGAATTGTCCCCTGACTGTCCTACTTACTATTATTTTCCTAGCTATATGCTTACTGTTGTATAACTATGGTATTTTATTGTCTCAGCTTCTCTACAGATTAAGTAGTAAAAATGCCCTTCACATTCTGCTTACTTGGTTATTATTAATAGGAAAAGGACGAAAATGTTTTAACTACATGCATCTCATAAAGAGCTGTTGAAAATACAGTCTTTTGTTTATGAATTCTCATATCCTAACTTACTCCTACAGTTTTCCTTTCATAATGGAAAGAAGTTAAATTTCTTCTGTGTTTGTTGATGCTTAGGAAAGTTTTCTTTCAAAATAACATTAAGTTTTTTAGTATTTTGTGGCAACAACTGATTGAGCTGCTCAGGATAGTATGATACTGATAACCATTTTCTCAAGTTGCATACAGTTGTCACTTAAATCTAATTATAAGACCCAGGCAATTACAATCTATCTGGTTGGACCTTTCAAGCTTTTTCTCCTACTTTTCCCTTTCAACTGAATTTTGTTCTCTCTTGTGGTAAATATTAATCTTACTCAGTGGCGTCTCATCTCTACTATATCTGCTCTGAATACCTGCTGCATTCATGTTTTTCTGTTCTATAACATAGCTGTTTGTTTAGAGTTCCTTCTGCAAACTTTCACTGACATAATATAATTAGCATAATATAGTATAGCATTGTATCTAGTAGTCTAGTGTAGTGTGGTGTGTCACAGTGCAGTGTGGCATAGCCTGATATAATATAATGTAACACTGCAGACTCAAACATCTCAATTTTTTAAGCATTGGCTGAAAGTTATAGAGTTTTGCTTATCTTATTACTGGACTATTTTGCCTTGTCTGTAAAGGACAACAGTATTCTTCAAACAGAATTCACTATTCTGTTTCTTAGATATGCAGTATAGAATGATTATGCCAGCATTACGGAGCTTCATGCAATAATGATTACCCAAGGAAGAAAAAAAATTATCCTAAGATATTATAAAACAGTTATAATGTTACACCATGAAATTTCTGAAGCAATGAAATTGCTGCAGCAGGGAAACACATGAAATGATCTGGTACTTATGCACAGAAACCTGAAAATTAGCAAAACCAATGTATAAATTTACAACTAATAGATGTCTTTCATGTTGCCTTTGATGTTGCTTGCCTTTGCTGTTCTTACCACCCAAAATTAGGATCAGAAAGCTGGTCTGATAAGATCCTCATCACTAAGTCATGCTGCTTTCATTGATTCAGGCTTCACTAAAAGGCAGATTTCTTTGGTTGATAATGCTGGGTTTATTTCAGTGACACATTAAACTGTACTCTGTTCCAATGAACAGCCACCAATATTTCTCCAAAATCCTCTTCCTTGTGTTTTAATTCTGCATGACATCACTCCCTAAAGTAACCCTCCTGCATGCTCTTACAGGCCACTTCCTGAAAATGCTTGTAAATCATTACTAAAGTGTGTTGATAACAATACAGCTCCATAAATGCCTACAGTGTTTCTCCACAAGACACTAAAAGAATCTTCAAACATAAACAGTCTTTGTGAGAGACTATTATTTATTAATAGTCTTCAAAAAGTCTATTTCCTTTTGTGTATTGGAAATTATCTCTTTGTCATATGACAAAAAAATGCTGCTTTTTTCCCTTCTTATATTGGCTTTGCTTTCCTGATAGGAAATTAAACATTCAAAGGTTTTTGCTTGAAAAAGAGAAATATTGTATCATATTGCGTAATGCATAAAATACTGCATTTTTCCCTGAAGACATATTTCTGGATAATTTGTGAAGAGGACTTCTTCTTTTCTGCCTTTCCTTTGCATTTAAAAATCTTTTTTAGAATTAGGCAAACAAATTTAAAAACTAAATTTAAAGAATGTACTGTTTAAACTGTAATCCTAGATAACAGTGAGAATAGTTACTCACAATATTTTTTTTTCCTCAATGTACCTAGCTTTTTCAAAGAATAAGTAAACTTTTTCAAAAACCTTTTATTGGCTGGACTCTGTATTTGTCAGTTCATGGATATGATCTCTTTAAGTTATTGTCCTTTAAGTATTTATGTCAACATAGTGCAATTTTAAAGACATGTATTTTAATCCTGTTCTATGACTGAAATTCTGTTTAAAAATAATTACTATAAAATTCAAAACTTGTTTAATGTATGTATTCTTAAGTGAGATAGCATAATGATGCATACTGTAAAATAATTCAAAGGGGTCATACTTGAGGACTCATCAAAATACAGGAAATAAATTCAGAGGTCTTTTATTTTTTAAGTAAGTATACAGTAATTGTTTTCGGCCTTAGGAATTTAATATAAATAATGGAGCAAAAGTTGAAGAATTTTGTGTGATTTCATAAAGTATTAACTGTGAAACATAGAATACTAAATGTGAAGCAGAATTCCATGTTCTTTCTCCCAAAAATGTAAAACTATGTGTTTTTAATATATGGTTGACAAACAAGCTTTGAGTTTACCCTTTGAGAATATCACATGATTCCACATTAAACCCAGTAGAGAGACCTGTGTTTCACAGCAGCCCCAGATAAGCCTGTGGCTTTGTAAATCTTTCACATAGTTTATTATAAATGCTTAATAGCCTCTGGATAAGCCCTGACTTAATTTATTTGGCTGAATGTTTTTGTTTACCACATTTTTATGTGCAGAGATCAGTAAGCTTTATTATTTTGTACTGTAAATAAACATTATAATCAGGTATAATCACCAGAAGCAAAATGTTACTAATGTTTGCTTCATTGAGAGATATGTTGTATAAATTATTTCATTTAAAACTCTTTTTTATAATGCTATTTTAGTTTCTCTTTGGTCATTTGCCTCAGTAGAAAATATGAGAAATGCTGCTTTTTATTTTTTTTAATGAGCTTCAGGAATTTATTTATTTTTACAAGACTCTCTAGAGGGATAGAATATTTTCAAATATTCTTCAAAGAAAAACTAGTATGAAAATCTAGTGTGTCCTAAAAACGACAGATAAGCATTTTTGACTGCATTCTGTTGCATTGAATAATGAAATAAATAATGTAATCCTCAAAATATAACTCTGTACTACAAGTATCTTGTAGCAGAGGAACAAAAATTTCTAATTCATGCACAAATCCTCATGTAGACTGCAAATTTGTTTAGGGTATATCATACTTACACTACTTAATAAACCATTGTCAACTATTTTCTGAGAGCTTCCTTCAGAGAAGAATCAGTGTAGAAATTCGTAGTACAAATCAGCATTTAGTGCTTTGCAATACTGTTCTCCAAAACAACAATAATATACAGTGCAGGCTCAGAGACCAGAGTCAGCATATCCTCCCAGAAAATACAATTCTAGTGAAGTTTTGACTTGTGCAATTGGCTGAAGTATGAAAGTGGAGTTCTCTTCAGGTTTGTCAATTATCGTCTGTCTTTCTGCATTCCTTCCAACTTGTTTTCTACTAAAGCTTTGATTTCTCAGTTATTTGCTCACTCTCAGAATTATAATTTTGTTCTGCATCTTAGAAAAATGCCATTCCAACAATTATTAGTTAGCCTTTGGTAAGAAGTATTTTATTGACTGCCTGGAAGCTGAGCAATGGCCAAGGAAACTGAACATGTCTAGTATGTCCTGGATTAGTTTGCAGCATAGAAGCATCTGGTGCATCCTCATTAGCACAATAATAATTATATTTATAACACCTTAGTCAGTACTGGAATATAAATGTTTGTACAAGGAATTAAAAAGGACAAATTACACTTTTTCTTCTTTTTCCCCCTACTGAAAAATGACAATATCCACTGCTATGAAAATCAGGAATATAAAGCCTTTAATTTTTAAGAAACCCACACATTATGTTTGTAAAGTTAAAGAACTGATGTGGAACTAAAAGAACCTTCTCTTTTGGACTGCTTTAACACTTTCTTATATGTATTCTGCAGTTATTTTTTTTAAATATGGCAGTTCATTAAAATTAAAGATTGTGATGCTGGTCCGGTCATGGCATTTTGTCCATAAAAATTTTTTTTGATATATTTTTGATATATTCTTTGATATATATACTTTTCCTCTGATTTTTAGTTTTCCCAAAGAGATCATGAAATGATACAAATAAACTACATGTGAATCATGTAACTTTGTGTATAAAATTTTATTTTTATAAGCTTCTATTTTTTGAAAAGGTAGGGGTTTCTTGTCTTAAGCCAGTTTTCTGAATTGTATGCAAAATGTGACACCATAGTGACAATTAACAGTGAATAAACTCCTCCTTTTTTTGACCTGCCTTAGGTCTCTATGCAGTGTAGCATTTCCCTCCATGGACTTAGAAGCTTAATAGATGTTAACAGCAGTGTCTCCTCTCTGCTCTCATTTGGACTCTGTAGACATTCCCAAAAGGGCATAATATAAACAGGTGCATTTACAGGGTGTCCCTTTTCTAGGCAGTAAAACACATCTAGCAGAACCTCTTATGACTTACAGAGGACA
Source organism: Camarhynchus parvulus (assembly GCF_901933205.1). NCBI lineage: Eukaryota > Metazoa > Chordata > Aves > Passeriformes > Thraupidae > Camarhynchus > Camarhynchus parvulus. Next base: position 40,745,348 of record NC_044601.1, read on the forward strand.
AACTGTAGTTTCAGTCACTAAGGTCGTCTCTCAGACAGATTTTTTTGAGGAATTGACCAAGGTTACTTCTCTGACTTGACATCTTGTACAGCATACAAACATAAATCAAGAGTAGCTTTTATTTGCCTCATATTCATGATAAAAAGCTTTACAGTTTGACCTTCATAAAACACATATGTTCTAATCAAATTCCATAATATAAAAGTCACCTTTAAAGAAAGAAAGAGGACAAACAGAATAACAAGAATTTGTTTAATCATGTATCCTACAGGGAGGCCACTCACCATAAAGTTTATTCTTATAAACAAAATGCTTTGGTAATGAAAGTTTATTTTTATATTAGTAAAAACATGGAAAATGAACTTTGAAATTCATTAACTGTTTATTTATGCATTTTTCTATTCTAGAATTAGCCTGCAGGCTAACAAAATGTTAGCTTGCCTAAAGGATGTTCATTTAAATTAATAGTGAGAATTTTTGTGACAGCTGGTAATTTGCTTATTTACAGCTTCCATATTAAATCTTCAAATATAGTAGATATAAATTAATAACCTTCATCGGAAGGGTCCTTGTTCCCTTTTGTTTATTCTAGTTGCCGAGAGATGAAACGTCCTGTTGTTTTTTCTGTTTCCAATACTCATCTTGTGACACACCGTCCTGTTTTCTTCCTTTCACACAATGTTCAGATATGGTGCTATAAAGAGGAGATAATTAGTTAGAGGCCAAGTGTATATAATTCTGAATTATGTCGTTGTGGATTGAAACTATTATACACTGGATTCCCTCTATTTTCTTCCTAAGAGTGATTGTTTTCATGCAACTTTCATTTCATACCACAGGCATAAAGCTAAAGTAGGTGATTGGGTTATTGCAAACACCTAAAAGCTCACACAAACATGAAAAGGGTTCATAAGTCCTGTTGCTAAGAAAGCTGTAATTTTTGGATGTCAGTTTGGTTTTCAATTTTTAATGTAATCTTCTTTATGTTATCCATGTTTTTTATAATTTTCTACATTAAATTACTCCATACCTGAGGTATTTGTTCAAGAATTGAGCATATCACTCCTTTTTAGGGGAAAAATAAAATCGGAGTTTTTGTAGTCCTCACTATCTCCTGATCATCCTGAAAGGCAATTGCTCAGCTAAAACCCTATTGCTTAATAAATTAAAATTCTCACAAATAGCTGAAATCATCCCATTGGTGCACACATAAAGCCAGGCAAAACAAAATACAGGAAAGTTGTACATTTTTAACATGCACCGTAAGTTGAGTAAAAGATGTTGCAACAGTAACAGTGAAATGGTGACAGGATATACCAGGATCCTGAGGATTCAAAGTAAAGATTGCCATATTTGGTGATGCCTTTTCAGTACTATTTTAATTTTTATAGATGGGATTTACACAAAATAGATTCATCCATGCAAATATTATGGAATCTACCAGGTACTTTTAATGAATGTCTCTAAACTCTAAAAATTTAACCCAATCACTGAACACATGGTTGAACTTATTGACTGTGTTTGTATATAGGACAATTCATGCTTGTCTAGAAAGTAATTTTGAAAAGTAATATCACCAAAATTTCTTCCCAGGGCAACAGAGCCACTTTATTCCAAATCCATTAAAGGTGATATAAGATGCAGTCATTAATTTTGTTGTACTTTTTTATTAATGTGCTACATGTTATTAGAAAAAACCTAAATCCTTTAAAAAATTTAGTAAAATAAAAGGAATTGATAAATGGGGAATTAGTTGGCCTGGGGAAGCCAAAGGAGTTAGTGACATAAGAACACAGGAAAGCATAACAAAAATTAAGTGGTCAGCAAATATATTTGGTATTTATTTTCCTAAAAAATAGCTTGAGGATATGCTGAGTTAGAGAGTTTAGCTATTGACTTTAGTATTGAGAATATTGACAGTAAAAACATTATTTGATAATATTTTTCCAAGTTACTTCTTAGAATAGAGTTCTACCTTGAGAGTATATGTTTTATTAATTTTAAAAAATATTACCATAGAATGATAGAATAGGTTGATTGAAAAGGACCTGAAAGATTGTCCCTATGGCAGGGATCTTTCTGCTGAACAAGCCCCATCCAGACTGGCCTTTACCATCTCCATGAACAGGAGCTCACAACCTCTCTGGGAAACTTGTTCCAGTGCCTCACCAGCCTCACAGTAAAGATTTTCTTTCTAATATCAAATCTGAACTTCAGCTTGAGTCCAATCCCCTTTGTCCTGTCACTACAAGACCATATAAAAGTCCCTCTTATGGGTCTTCCACAACATAACAATGAAATGTTAAGGAGCACTGTAGTGAGAAGCAAAATTTTTCCCATGTGTTCCAATCTGCTATAGGGAAAAACCCAAAATCTTTTTGAGTTCTGCCCATATCAGCTGTATGGAAGAGTAGCTACTTCAGTCTTGATCTAAACTTTATTAGTCACACCATTTTACATTCTCCTTTACTCCTAAAATTTGTATTTGTAAGGGAAAAATTAACTACATTATTTATTAAGATCATGTGTATTGTGGAATGATACTGTGTTTTCCTCTGTTTAAGGTAATATATTTTATTTCTGTTTTGGGTACCTGACCTGAAACTCCTGACATGTGATTTTAAGAACTCTTGGATCTTCACATGGCAAATAGAAAAGTCCATGCCCTTTTAATTTTTAATTTTGTCTTAAAGTCTCTATTGATTACACTAACGATCAAGAGCTGTTTTACTGGAGGAGAAACATACACTATAAAAAAATCCTAGTCTTCATCTTTTACACTAAATTTCGCAAATTATTAAATATTTTTACACTGTTATGTGTTCTCCATTTCCAAAGTCTGAAAGGCAGTAGTAATTACCTATATTTCAGTTTGAGGAACTTAAATTAGTTTTTGGGGGGAACATAATACAATATGAGATATTAAGAGTAAAATAATGAGGTAATCTAGTAAAAAAATAATTTTCAGTTTACTCCAGAAACTGAATGGGGCACACAGAATATTTTAGAGTTCTGTATAACAAAAAATACATCCAAAATGAATAGTTAATACACTGTTGCTCAAAGTACACAACTGTTTGGGTTTTTGAAATATGCTGGGTCTATACAAAACAAATTATGTTATATAAACACACAGCAAGATGCATTTGGGGCCTTGGAGAACAAATGCACATAGAAATTATAGTGTTTGGAGGTAAGTTTATGTAGTTAATCAAAGAGGAGCTGGGTTTGCTAGGAGCACAAATATTCAGTTTTTTCATGGAATGTTTTCCAGCAAATCTTTCTTAAAGATTTAGTTCATTAATTGATTTTTCTTCCAGTTATACAAATATAATCTGGTGTCTCATAATGACATGAAAATCAAAATAAATATTTAAATTATCATTTCAATGGAAGCACAAAACCAGTCAGTTTGACGAATTTCATTGCCTTTTATTTAGATTTAAATAGTTGTGTACTTCTTATTTCCAATGTTACGCAAAAAAAGCAATGGTCCCTATCTTAAGAATATAAGAACAAAAGACTATTCAGTGCTATTAAGGGATTGTTCTTTATGCCCAGTTTATACAATTTTGTGGTAGGATTCCCTTTTAAAAAAAAATTACTTTAGCATTCCAGATATAATTCATGCAAGTGAATTTTCTAGGTCTATACAACTAGTTTAAAGAAGGTCTTCTCTGTTAGGCTCCATCTATTGTATAAATCAGTGGAAGGGGTATGAAACACAGATTTGCTTGCAGGAAGTTTTCTCTTATTTTTTACTCTCTCTATGTTTTGCTCTATTTGTTTAAAAACTACTTTTCTCCTAAAGAATTCTGTCTTTTATTTTTTATTATATTCAGCAGCTGGTATGGGCTGGATTTGGAGGGAATTGTTTTGGTTTTTTGGGCTTTTTTTTGAGGGTGGGGGTGGTTTGGGTTTTTTGGTTGTTGTTTTTGTTTGGGAGAGTTGTTTGGTTTGTTGGTTTTGGTTTGGTTTTTTCATTGGGTTTTTTCCTTTGTGTTGGTAGTTTTTATTTGGTTGGATTTTTTTTAAATTACTATCAAAGAAAATTATTCGTTTTGCTGCTGACTTTTTTGCATGCTAATACATTTCTGAATACATCTGAATCAATACTAAAGGAAAAAAAAATCACCAAAATCCAAAAATTATATAAAACCAGACCACCACTTATCTCTGTTAAAAATTAGTTTTAGATTTTCTTCTACATTATTTCAGCAAAGGCACTTTTTGTCACAGATGCTTCCAAGAGAATACAATTTAAGCAAATGTTGAAGAGTATTGACTAACAGGGAATTCCAGATGAGAAACTGTGAAAAACCACATATGATGCCTGATACAAATTTTTTCAATCACATAAACAGTAAGATGACATAATTTGGTGCAGTTATAATGATTTAATGCTCAAATATATGTTGATAATCATTGCAAAGAAGGATTGTTTCTTTTTTAAAGAAATATTTGTATTAGTGAAGTAAATTAATGCCACTTATGTGTTCTGAGATTCTATTTCCATAGGCCCTTAAGAAAAAGGTTTTACATAATAGTATTAACTATAAAATAAGTTAAGTAAATAGATACAGCACTTAGGTGCTTTTTCCTCAAACATTGTATGGCTGCAAAACATTTCTTATTAAAACTCATGTTGTTCAGTATCTTCAGTGTACTTCTGTCATTTGTGATTTCTCACTTTTTCAGATAGGATCTTTTCATTGCCAAGAACTTATTTGAAAGAATTTTGTTTGGAAAGCTAAAGAGCAAAAAGGTTGGGTAATTTGTCTGAGTTTATTATTGTTTTACTTAGGGATGATATGATATAGTTCTTAATTTTTTTGGTAAAGGTAAATTGCTTATTTTCAGTTTTGCATTTGTCAGGCATCGTGGTGTTTTAAATTTTTTTAATAGCAGAGTGTTGCAGAATTTTACTTCTAGAATTTTCTCACACCTGAGTTTTTGGAATTACCCGTTCTATCCTGCAGTACAATGCATTACACTTATCTTTTCATTTGACTTAATCAAAAGATTTCTCTGGCTTGCACATACAGTTAGTTAATTGTGTGCCATAATTCCATTTCCCTTTGCTGATAGATCCAATGGAAAAAGAAAAAAAGGTGTATGAATTTAGGTTCCATTTAGTTATTTGGTTTTCTTGTTCAGATATCCTGTATAGTATACAGGCTTGACCACAGAAAGGAAAGCAGATGTTGATCAAAGACTTTCATACAGTTTCACATGTATCTAAACATGGATTAGTGTCAATTCTCATGGGTGCACTGCCATATACTCTTTTCCTTACAACTTGAGGGAAGAGAAACAGTCAGGTAATGATGGTGCAGTTTAAACTTAAGGTTAATTTAATTTATGGAGTGAGTTATAGTTTAATCTTTTTACTAACACAGTAGAAAGCAGAAAAAATGCCAAAATGTCAAAACACAAGCTGGGTGGGAATGTTTTTACTTTTAAAATGCATATTAGCCATAAGGTGGCAGTGTGGGAACTATTTTTAACTGAAGTGGGGAAAAAAAGAACTGAAACTCTTAGTCTGATTTTCAGGATATAAAAAAAGTAACATGGCAACACATTCGGTGTTTGGGAGATCTTTTCCTTTTCCTTTTCCTTTTCCTTTTCCTTTTCCTTTTCCTTTTCCTTTTCCTTTTCCTTTTCCTTTTCCTTTTCCTTTTCCTTTTCCTTTTCCTTTTCCTTTTCCTTTTCCTTTTCCTTTTCCTTTTCCTTTTCCCTTTTCCTTTCCTTTTTCTTTCTTTTTTATTTTCCTTTTCCTTTCTTTTTTTCTTTTCCTTTTCCTTCATTTTTTACTTTTCCTCCCCCTTTTCTTTCACTTTTTTCCTTTTTGTCTTGAAATATATATACCTGAAACAACTTAGGTGGCTGAAAGACTGAAATTCCTAGGAGTGAAATCTCACTTGGTAATACATGACTTCTGGCAAGCTATTGAAGAAATATATAAAAAATATGTTAAATATATAGTCTACAAAATATCAATCCAACTCAGGATGAGACATCTAGTTATGAATATGTTTTTATATATATTCCTTAATGAAAGTTCATTCTTTTCTTAGAGAAATAGTTCATTAAAACATCAGGAGAGCAATTGTATGCGTATGCAAACAGTCACATATATACACTCTCACATGAAAACAATTCCAAAAATAAAACAATTCAAGGAGACTGATCTTGTAAATTCACCAACATCATTCCTCTGCCTTCCTTCTCCTATATCCCCTAAGCATCTTTTTAAGGTAAACACTGAAGATTAGACAAAAGAGAGCTGGGAATTTATCATGGATCCTTCATTGGTTTGAAGTATGTACCATCCCAGAAACTTCTCAAAAAAAGTCTTGTAAAAATATTAACTATATCACCAAAATACATATGGAGTAGAAATCCATCCCTGTTTTTCTCAAATGTTTTCAGGATTTTTGAGCTCATTTCTGCAGTAGAAGCACACATATAGAAAGCATTTGGCCATTCCCACTTAATTCTGAGCATGCAGATGGATAATGAAAAATCTGGATCAATACCAAATGTGCAATTTAGATACAGACCATGCAGTCATTTGTGCTCTTTTCTTCTAAAAAATATTTTCTATAAAGGCATGCCTTACAAAGCTCATAGAATTTCAACACAGGAAAATCTCTTAATTGAAAGTTAAATTCAAATATATTACTTGAAAAGAAATTAAGAGAAAGAAAAAGAGAGAGTAATTAATGTTCAGAATTGAATGCTCTTTTTTTTTTCATTCTCTAAAACACATTAGTAATAATCACTGATTTTAATGTTTGAAGTAAAATTATTATGCTTAAAACCAAGTTCCAGTCCCAAACTGGCAGAGAATTTCTGCTTTTTATCCTTTGGATTTGAAGTTCCCTTGAACAACGGTTCTAACAAATCAGACAGTTACCAAAAATGCAAATGAAACCAGAAATTTGACTGTATTTAAGTACTTTATTGAAAGTTGATAAAGGCCAGCAGAATACAATTTTATTTTATTCCACAAGGCTGCTAAGCATTTGTGACTTCAGAATTTGTTGTTATATATATGAAGGGGTTTTTTAATTGGCAACATAAAATTGTAAGTATTTGCAAACATACAAATTTTGCAGTTACCTTAAAACACAGAAGAAAAAACACAAAAAATAAGCAAACAAAAAAAGGAAACAAATAATTCATGTGCTACCAGAGGAAAAATTATATATTCCCAAAGTGCATGTTCCCAAGAATGTATTAATGTTGTCTAAAACTCTTAGAGAGATAAATTTTTATTTGACACGTGTTAGAAGAAAGACATCTAGATGTTTCACCTATAGAATACTGGTACGGTTTTAGTAAATAAAAATTACTTGTTTCACCCACTAAGTGTTAAGCAGGGCATTTTTGAAACTATTAGGTATCAGTAAAGCAGCTCAGGGAAGGGGACAGGGAATATTTTAAAATGACATTAAGAAAAACCAACCACCTCTCAAGCCCATAAAAAAAAAAAAACAAATTCAAACTCAAAACCAACCAACCAGCTAAACAGCTGCTTTTTTGCACATGTAGCATTAGAACTGGTGAAATAAATTCAATCAAAAAAAAGAATATAAGTCACCAGTAATGCAGTGTTGCATAAGCTACGCAGTGCCTTAGGTGTCTGAATAAATTGTTGCAAACCAGACCATTTTACTATTAGATATGCACCAGGGAGCACTTTTTTCACTGGAGCACTTCTCTCTTGAACCCTACAAATTACAGGTGCAGCCAGGTGGCAGCCTTTTGGCTAGCCTCCTCAAAGAAGCAGGTCCCCAGCCCATGAATATCCTACTGCGCTGAGCTGTGTCACCCCACAAGAATGGGTTCTCTGCCTGCAGCCCCTCTTGCTGCAAGGTTGCTTGCACTTCCACATCCCTAAGTAGCGAGCAGCTCTTCACCCTATGCAGGTGCCCAGGTGCTAGCAGAGAGTGGCCTCTGTGGAAAGAGGCTGAGGGGCTGTCCTGTGCTGGACACAGCTGGTTACAGCCATCTCCAGCGGACCCACCACACAACACAGCTGTGCCCCACTGAAAAGGTCGTGGTACCTGGGGGAATGAGTCTGTGGGGAAAATGCTTTCCAAAAAAGGCAAGAATGCTCTATAGTCAGAGGGGGAAAAGCAGTGGGAGACATGAGGGTGAATAGTAAGGGCATAGAAGGAAAGGGAGAAGCTACTCCAGGTGCCACCATAGATATTTCTCTGTAGCCAGTGGAGAGATGCACACAGTGGAGGAGGGAAAAAAAGCAAGATGCGCCAGAGACAAATCACTGTCCTGACTACACATCCCCCTTTCCAACCTTTCCAATGCATTGCCCCGGGCACATAGAGGAACCAGGAATGAAAACTGATTCCAGGAATGAACACTGAATCAGGAATGAAAACTGAAGTTTAGCCTGAGAAAAGAGTGATGAAAGGTGTTGTTTTAGTATTTATATTTGTTTCTCACTACTTTAATCTATTTTATTGGGCAATAAATTAAACTTGTTCTCCCCTGAATCAAGTCTCTTTTGTCAATAAGAGTAATTAGTGGGTGATCTTCCTGCCTTTTCCTTGACTTATGAGCTTTTTTCATCTTATTTCCTTCTCCTATCCTGAAGAGGAGGGATGGTAAATGGGCAGGTGGGTGGACCTTGACTGCTTGCTAAGGCTCAACATCACAACAGGCTTCTCAAATAAAGTCTAAAACTGTCACTACTACTAGTCCATTTGCTTTCACAATTTTTCATTGGTTCAATCCTGTCTTTTGCCTCTCTTCCTTCGTTATAGGTAGAGGCATGTGTTCCAGGTCCTTGTGCAATATGATTTAAGTAGCATTATGTCATCCTCTAAGTGTATGTAGGAACATAATATTTCTCAGTCATTTTTTGCTTCAAGTTGATGCACATTTTTCTTCCCATATCATCCACATCTCTTGCTATATTCTATATTCCTTATACAATGTCAGATCTTTCCTCATTTATCTTCTGTTTTGTAATATCTTATTTAGAAGCTTACTTTCCCACTGACAAACTACACAACCTCTACAAAAAGGAAAAAATGAGACAAACCTCATTCTTTAAAGGAATGTTATGGGGGGTGGGTGGGGAGAAGGAAGGAAAAACAAAACTGAGTTTTCTTGCAAGAGTTCACTAGAGAATTGAACTGCAGTGAACAATGCTGCTTTCTTTGGCCTAGCTTTGGGAATCTTTTGTGCTTAATCTCTTAGAAATTTGTCTTTGAAAGTTCTCTTCTCCCTCTGTGGATTCCTAGATACCATGTTGACATTCCTCTTTCCAAGTCAGCCAAAGTAAAAACACTATTTACAAGAGGGTTTTTTTGCTTTCTCGCATCACAGAAAACTTATAAGCCAAAAGCTCAAGACTTTTTTTTGTAGCACCATGTGTTTTGGGTACAAGTGTATCTTAGAACATGGAGATGATAATAGATGAAGAGTGGGCCATGACAAAAGCAATAAAACAGAAAATTTTCCAGGATATGGTCTTTCTCTTTTTTCTGTTTCGTCAGCTCAGCACATTAGTAATGAAATAAATCTGTTTCCTTAGCTTTTGTCACATGGACAAGAAGAATTCTGATGTGTGAAGCCTCTCCAGACTTCCCAATCTGGATTTTATGCCACTGATTTTGGTTAAACTATATAAGATTTTAGTAAAGCTGAGAAACATAAGCTGGACCCCATCTCTTCTTGATATTGCACTGTCTTACAGACAAGAGCATTTTAAAATATAGCATAAGAAAACAAGCAAAAAATTCTCAGTCTTATTATGGTGAAGAAAGGAATAGGAATAAGAAAATGCATTAGTTTGAATAATGGTCTCAGACTATTTCTGTTCTTTTCAGAAAAGGTATATTTTCTTTCAGATCCCTTGCTGGCCTTCTTGTCTTCCCAGCTGAGAAGCAAGAAACAAGCTCCTAGTGAATAATTTAGTAATCTGTTTGGAAAGTTATTCTGCATTCATCTACCAAAATGCAGCATAGAGAACTAGCCCTATGCAAGTCCAATTAGCTTCTTGATCTCTGCAAATTATTCAGCCTGAGTATGTTAAGTGCCAATCACCAATAAGACCATTCAAACTTTTGGAGGTTTATTACATTCATAGTATAGCAGACTTAAAATATACTAGGCTATTTAGTGATCACTCACTAATTTACTTTGTATTCTTTGCTCCTTCCCTCTGCTTCTAAGTCTTTGTTTCTGCAAAACACATTTTTAAAGAAACCTTAGCTATAGCTGACTTTCAAATATATGAGAAAGAATTGGCAACCATTTCCAACTCAGATTCTTCATGACACTACCAGTGATGGAAAAAAAATTGAAACATATGCAAGGAAGATTGCAGATCTCCACATTCGTAGGAATTATTATGCCATTTCCAGTATATGAAGAGTGTCTGTTACTGTTTTTTGCAGGAAAGCTCTTCTACTCCATTTTGAATCCCAGGGTTGATTCAAGAAAAAAAAAAAATTAAGCCCAGACACATTTTTGTCTAAGTCAATCTTTAAACTGTCTTCTAAGCTCAAAATTAATTGTTGGTATTTGCCCTATTTTCATTGCTGCAAGATGGGGCATGCAAATGTGCTTCTCCCCTAAGGGAGGTGTCTGGTCAGTATTTCTGTGGAGTAACTATGAGTTCTTTATTAGTGCTTCAGAGAGTGAAATACGAAGATCAAGAATGGCAGAAATTTTTCCTAGCAATGTCAACAGGAGAAAAACCTTACCTCTAAATGGAAAGAAAGAGGAACGACACCTGCCTTAGAATAACTGATAGTAGATCTGAAGGTTGTTATACATTAAAAACCCCTTAGTGAATCTGAACCATGCTAGTCCAAAAAATGTGAACTGTCTCTCACTGTCCAAAATGTGAAGATGCTATAAATCTTTACCAGCTAGTCACTCGTCTAGTTCTGTAAACTACTGATGCATCAAAGGGAGAGGTTTCAGACTCAATAAATGTGAAAGCAAAAAGTGCTTCAAACATTTAAAAGATTTCTATCAGTTTGGTATTTTTACGTAATATTTTCTATGTGTTTAAAGGGTATGTATAAAACATAAAAAAAAAGAAACCAGTGAAAACCATCTTGACAGGTAGCTTACTTTTATGATCAGGACATCATATTACACTTGAGTGGACTACGTGCTGTGAGCACGTTATCATCATCTGAGTTAATCACACTGAATTTTAATTTTGTTGTGGGATGTTAATTTGGAATTTTATGGCCACCAAGCACATGTTTTGCCTGAGAAGACTTAATCGGATGATACTATTATTTAGCATATTATTTCCCATGGGCAAATTAAAATTAAGTGTTTATCTCTGTGGAACCTTGAGAACCTAATAAACTACAGTGGGATCAGATAGAAGATAACAGTAATATACAGTGAATCACATTTTAGTTTCTTCAAACAAAGAAATAAATTCTGATATTTGAGGAAAAGATCATTAGATGGGCTTTCAAGTTTGACACTAAAGTGTTTATGCGAGTATACTTATAGAGATGTTAGCACTACATTAATTGGAACTAGAAAGGAAAAAATACATCACCATTCTTTTGATTTGCAACAATGGTATTTATGCAGCTATTAGCTCTATTCCTCTGATAATTCAATGCAATTTGGGATTTAGATGATGTTATATTTTAAAAAATAAAATATTATCTTTATCTGTTTCATCAAAATTTAATTGTTTCAAGCATGTTGATGAAAGGTGTACTTTTTGATTTTATTAACATTTTAATTGTCAAAGGAAGAAAACTTCCTTCTGAAGCCATTGGTTATGACATCTGTATTACGACATGAAAATTTTATGAAAGACTTAAAAGTCCCAATAAAATTCACCCAGTGTAATTTTTATGTGTTAGTCAGTACCTTCTACATTTAAGCAAACTTACCAAAGAAAGAAACTTTTCCAAGGCTAATTCCTAATGCTAGGAATTATCAAGACAGTCTCTCATTGCAATAGCACACTGATCACTCACCATCTCTCATTAGTCATTTGTTGTCAAGGAAAAAGTCATTCTCTGCATTTTCTTTATTTTTCCTCCTAAGACATAGAAGAAAATACAGATGTAGGAATCAAATAATGACTTGCCAAATCACCAAAAACTAGCAGTGTAAAAGAATGTGTTCAAAAAAATAGTGAATGTGGAACAAATCAAGACCTTTGCAATGATAGATTTATTATTTAAAAATGGTCTATGTTCCTTTCTTTAAATAATTACTTATATATTACATTTCCTTTTGGGCATTCCCCTACTTCAGCATGGGATCCTGTAGATGCAGCAGGTGAACCTCTGTTCTGGGGACCTGTATGGGCCATTGGAGCACAGCTGCCTCACCGTGGCCTTCACCAGAGGCTGCAGAGCCTCTGAACCTGGAGCACATTTTCCCCCTTCTCTCTAAGTTCTTGGGAGTTGAAGAGCTCTTTCTCTCACATATTCTTACTCACTTCACTGGTTGCAGTTGCCCTAGTGCAGCAGCTACTCTCCCCTTCTCAATTGTGTTTTCCCAGCAGCACTACTGCTGTCCCCTACGGACTTGGCCCTGAACAGCTGCAGGTCCATCTTGGAGCTAGGTGGCACTGGCTCCATCAGACATTGGAGAACCTTCAGCTTCTCAGTGAAACTGCTCCTGTTGCCCCCTGCTTCCAAAAGCTTGTCTTGCAAACCCAATGATGGCAATGTTTAATAATAATGATAATAATAATAGTAATAATAATAGTAATAATAATAATAATAATAATTTTATTATTATTACTATTTCTATGAAAAGTGGGGAGAGAAAAATTAAACCTAAGAGAAACAAACAGTGCACATTACAACTTATTACTGCTGACCAATTCTCAGCCTATCTTCAAGCAGTGATCAGCTGTTCCTGGTCATGTATATACTATACATGACAATCTGTGGCATGGAACAGTCCTTTGGCCAGTATGGATCACCTGTCCTGGCCATGTCCATCCAAGATTCCTGTAGAGCTCCTCAGTCACAGAAAATGTGACACAAAGAAATCCTTGACTTAGGACAAACACAACTTAGCAAGAACCAAAACATTTGTGTGTTGTCAACAGTCTCATACTAAATCCAAAACACAGCACTGCACCAGCTATGAGGAAAAAAATTAACTCAATCCTAGCCTATGAAAAATATATACCCTATTAAATATAGATTTAGCAACAGTGCTAATGTGAGAATTGGTTGTGAAAATTCTTGAGCTAAAATAAGTAAAACTCTCATTTGTTTAGAAGTTTATATGGCAATTCTGTAAATTCTATAATTGATTTTTTTGGTACATTTTTGAATATCATTTAGCAGCAAAATACAAATTATGGAATAAATAATTTTTCTTTTTTAAAACTCAATACTACAAAAAATATGCTACAAAAATGATCTTATACACAGTTTCTTGATATCCAGCATTTCTGTGAGCAGTATTTTTCTTGTATATCTCGGCAGTGATCTTTGGCAGGAAGGAGAAAAAGAATTTCCTAGTGGTTAAGAATGCTTTAGTGTATCAGAAGCCCTACTTTGTATGATTTGCTAACCATAAGACAGCTGTAATGAAGAGGAAATATAGCAGTGTAATAACTTGACAGCCACATTTATCTATAAAGAGGGTTGTTTCATATCAGATCCCACCTTCAGCTCTATGAAAATGTACTGTGATGGAAAGAATTCAAACAGCAGGAGTGAAACCTCCAGAAGACTTTTTTTTGTTTAGGTATCCAGCTAACAGACAAAATTCTGTATCATTTTCCAGTTGCATACTCACAAATCTTGTGAAGTAGCAGGATCAGTGGAACCAGGGAACATTTAATTTTCTTCAGTTTTTATAAACATGTAGACAGACCCAAGAAGAGCACTGTAACATTAAAATAACCAAGGTCACATGTAAATGAACACATCTCTTAGTAAAGATAGTGTTTATAATGTTATCAAAATCATGCTGACCCATATAAAATCAGCTGTTCCTTCCTATTTATTTTGTCTTTGGAAAATGCTAAATGCAAGATATTGAGAAAAGTAGCCCAAAAAATCCTGACCAAGCTTTAGGCTTCCATGCCAAAAGTCTTTCATGTCTGCGTACAAGATAGCTCCTTCTTAGCTGAAGGTTGCTTCTGTCCATTGTTAAATGAGTTTATATGCTTCTCAGAGTTTGGTTTTTTTTTAATTTTCCATTGTTTAAGTTGCCTTGGGGTTTACCAAGATCCAGCTACAGCAAGAACAACTCTGGGTGTTTCCATTCAATTTCTCCCTGATTAATTTTTCTAGAGCTCCCACTGATTTGTGAAGGGCACTGTAGCTCTCTTATGTCAGTAAAAATCTGCCTATGTGGAGTATGTAGCCAAATTAATCTACCATGAGACCTCAGCCCTTGATCTTCATGCCTGGGCTCTTGATGGAGTTTGATAACACTGCCTCATAACCAAGTAAAGAAAGAACCAGTAACTAGACAGAACAGCTTTCTTAACACCCTTATATTTGTATTCTTCTGGTATTCCTGAAAATTCCTTTTTTTTAATGTATCTTTTTAAAACCAGATAAGAGATAAAATAATCTAGAAAAAAAGGAAAAAAAAACCAAAACCAAAAACAGAACACAAAATAATCCAAAGAGCAGAATTTTAGGGTCCTTTCCTTCTTTCTCTCCCTCTCTATCCTTTTTTTTTATTTCCAAAGGAGCATTTCTGCTTTCCTTTTCACTGCACGTTCAGAATATGTAGCTATGCATTAGGCACTGATGATGAGACTTTTCACGTTCTGGCAGAACAAAGAAAATTAGAAAGACATTGTGAAAATTTTGGGGAATGACTAAAAAATAAGCAGAATCTGAGATTTGTTTTATATATCGAACACACTCATTATCTATGGTCAGTAGTCAAAATGCAGCAGTTCTGTTTTTCCAGGAAAATAAGTAAATCTGCAGGTATGAATGAGTTAATTTTAAACCATCCCTCAGTTATGTAAATGCACAAAACGTAGTGCCACTTTCTATTCTTATTACAATCGTGAGACTGTCACTATAATTGATTAATTTCGTGCCATTCTTTCCCAGTGATCTCTTTGTCACAAGAATGAGCTATCACAGAATTTTAATGCTGATTACATTTTAGTTTTCATAATGTATTCTCATTTTCATTCTAGTGACAAAGGTTGGCACAAAATCAGACCATATTCATAACAAAGACTGCAAAAATAAAGCAGGAAACTGTATAGAATCCATCTTCATGACAATCTCAGAACAATGAGAACAGAAATATCACAAAACAAAACTCTTTGTTCTTGTGGCAGTCTTGGTATTGTAATATCACAATACTCTAAAATGCATTTCTGAACCTTTTGGATTGGATGTATTAAACTCATTGCAGTCTAGATATCCTTCACAGTATTCTAAAAGGGTAGGAGAGTAGGAGAAAAAAATCTTATATCAAAATGTGATCATTATGGATAATGTAAAATACCTCTTAGGTGTTTGTTAATTCCTAAGTTTGCCACTGAGTTACTGGCAGGAGGGAATGGGAAAAAGCAGGAAAGATGAAAAACAATGGTTTTCCATGGAACGTTTACATCACAAACTAGCTGTTTCTTCCTGGGGGCAATTATTTGATAGACTGCTAATATGTGGCAAAACTGTCAGTATCAAGAAGAAGAACATTCAGTGAGTTAGAAATAGTAGCAATTTATTGAAGTTATGTGTTGAGAAGTTATGCATATTATCCAGTTTGTCTGATTTGTCTTTTCTGTGTATATTACTATCTCTATTCTTGATGGTCTCCTTTTAAACAGACTTTTGCCATAATTCTTCCTAGTCCTACACCATGACTGCCTTGGCTGTGTTGTCAATAGGATTTACTGTTGCCAATATGACTGTGAACTTGTGGACCTCGCTTTTCTGCACTATCAGAGACTGTGTACAAGGAGATCAGGTGTCTCTTCCTGAAGAGGGGCTCCTCATAAAGTCCTGTGAAGATAAATCCTTCACCTATGTTCTTATCATCTTTCTTCCCTACTGTAGGGGACAAGAACTTTCACACATGGCCACATTCTCTGGGTACATGAGAGAGTATGACAAGTGACTTCTTTGTTCACTGCAACCTTAACTGTGAAACTGACTTGGCTACTGTGTCTTCATATCCTCCCCTCTCTGGCCAGACCATCAGTCTCCAAAGACAGCTCAAACAGTTCTGGCATCCTTTCAGCTGGTGGCTTAATATACCTGACAATAACACATTTCTCTTAAGAAAACTCACTGTCCTTTAATTCGACATTAGTGTGTAGCTGAATTGACTTGTTCACAGAACAATCTTCACCAGAACTTTCTGAAACCTCTAGATGAGAACTTACTATTACATGAACCTACCTCTTCTGATATGGAACATGATATCCCTAGAGTTTCACTGCTCCAGAGAGATTGATCAATACTACCCAGAGATAAATGTGATTTACTTCTTGAAAATCTGCCTCCTATGAAGGTACTATAATAATTGATGAGTCTCAACATGTCCCTTCAACATACAATAGAGATGGACAGTCACGTTTGTCATGCTGGTCATATGCTTATCAGTTAAAAGGAGATAGTGCAAGACTGACAAATTCAGCTGAAGTATGGAGTTTCCATGTTAGGGTGTTTTGTTAAGAAAATTGACAGCTGTCTAAGAGGACCAAAGAGCCTTTTCCTGAATATCTGAGTATTTCTTAAAGTCATCTGCATCACAAATTATGTGGAAAATAGACTAGAAATATTGGTTGCAAAGTGGGCATCATTCTTTGGTTTTTGTTCATTCCTAGGCAAAACAGAAACTGTAGAGCCAGTGTTCTAGCAGCCAGTATTGTCAAATCTGCTCAGACAAATAAGGCTTCAAAAATGGGAGGTGCCTATATAAGAGACATCAAATGTACTGGCCTTGCCCAGAATTAATTTCTTCATAGTTTGTGTGTTTTGGATTTGTGATGAAAACAGTGTTCCACTGGAATTATTTAGTTGTTGCTGAGCAGCATTTACAGAGTCTCAAGGAACTTTCTGCTTCTCATACTACATCATCACCAAGGAGGCTGACGGCTGACAAATAGTTGGAAGTGATACAGCCAGGACAACTGACCCTAAATGACTACAGGGATATTCCATATCATATCACAACACACTTAGCAATAAAAGCTTGAGAAGGAGAAGGAGAAGGAGAAGGAGAAGGAGAAGGAGAAGGAGAAGGAGAAGGAGAAGGAGAAGGAGAAGAAAAAGAAAAAGAAAAAGAAAAAGAAAAAGAAAAAGAAAAAGAAAAAGAAAAAGAAAAAGAAAAAGAAAAAAAAAAAAGAAAAAGAAAAAGAAAAAGAAAAAGAAAAAGAAAAAGAAAAAGAAAAAGAAAAAGAAAAAGAAAAAGAAAAAGAAAAAGAAAAAGAAAAAGAAAAAGAAAAAAGAAAAAGAAAAAGAAAAAGAAAAAGAAAAAGAAAAAAAGAAAAAAAAGAAAAGAAAAGAAAAAGAAAAAGAAAAAGAAAAAGAAAAAGAAATGGAGAACATTCTGAGTTACGATATTTGAAGCTTTATTCAAGATCATCTACTTCCCAGTCAAATTACAAATTACTTCTCAATATCTATCAAAATTTCTCCTCTTTCAGTTTAAAACCATTACCCCTCATCCTGCCACTACACTCCCTAAATAAAGGGTTCCTGAATCCAGGCTTCTAGAAGATCTATCCAGAGCCTTCTCTTCAACATGTTGAACAAGCCCGACTCTCTCAGCCTGTCCTTACTGGGAGGTGTTTGACAGTAATCTCCATGAGGCTTCCTCTAGGAAGCCTCTCTGTCCAGCTTGTATTAGCTTAGGGCTAAAATGTTATTCAATGCAAACTTTCAGCTGCTGTGAAGTCATATTCAAAAAAAAGAGACAGAAAGATCATTATTCTTCCAGTGGGAAAATAAATTTAGGGTATAGACAAAGTAACCTGTAACAATTGCTGCAAGGTTTAAAAAGCAAACAGTAGCCAGCGCTGAGAGAAGATTAAAAAAACCCACTAGCTACTTTCCTTTGACTCTAGGAAAACACCTTACAAGTACAAGTGTCGTGACTAAAGTTCATCCCAATACAAAAAAGGAAGAACTCTGAAAAATATCCAGGCTTAGGAACTCTGTTTCTAGAAAACCTACTCTACCCAGTGAGATAATCATCTGCCTTCTCTAACAACAGCAAGACTGTCTTTCTCCATTCTTAGGTAGAGGCTCTCATTTGTAACACCACCTCTTGCTGGGGAATGCAGTAGGCTGCAGGATCATGCATTCACAGAAGTCCTAAATCAGCTGTTCTCTTATGAGGTTATTATAGTATTCATTCCATTCTTAGAAAGTTAGCCTTGACACTGGTGTTTGGGCTTTCGGACTTCTAGAAATGTATATTCTTTGCTTTTTAGTTCTACATTGATCTTGTCCTACTGGTCCTCTTTCTCCACTGTTTCTCTTACACAATGTTCAGCAGATGTCTCTCTGTAGACTCTGTGGGTTTAGGCACATCAACAACTGGCTGGAAGGGCATCTTCTGGGCAGGTCTCCTGGCAGTCAGAATCCTGTAGCTTCTGTACTGCTTGAGCAATATCACAGTAAGAATGCAACTCCACAGAAGAAGATTTATTTAAAATAAAGAATAAAAGCAACAGATGGGCATAGCAAGGCCTATGGTCAGAGTAGATACAAATTGGAGTTTTAGGTGGAACTTGAATCATACCGATATGTGAAGATTAGAGGTGTCCTTGCTCTGTATTCACCATTTTTAAATGACTGAAACAGTTCAGTAAGATTCTGATTAATATGTGATAAGTATTTCCAGAAGAAACAAATGCTTCCCTATTAAAAATACAATAATTAATTCTGTCTCTATGGAAAATAAAACAAAACCAAAAAACCTCCTCTCAAAAAAACCAAAAAATACTCCTCCCCCCCAAAAAAACCCAAAGAAAAAGCCAAAACAGACAAACAACCCAGAACAAAAAAAACAAAAACAAACAAACCCACTAAACTAAAAAAAAAGCCAAACAAACCAAACCAATCAAGTATTTAACCTGAAGTACCAGTCTTAACGTTCTTCTGACCCTGTACTGTTCATATACAATCTGGATATACTATACTGAGCCAACCACACTGACTGCTACTGGTGGACCACACAAGGAGATTGTTAGCCTTAGTGGCCTCCAGAGATGCTTTCTATCTTAAATTAGTCAATGGCTTAATAACTATAGTAGAAACAACCTGATGTCATTCCTACACTCATCCTCTGTTATACGGTGCCTTTGAATGTAGTCAGACTGTAAGTTGTACTCTAGCTATAAATCTATTTTAACCCCAATTTAGATATCCATCTTAAGCTCAGGAGTTATGATTTTATGGAAATGAGCAACCAAGTCATACAAAATTAATCAAGCTGTCTTTTGCAGCAATTAAAGAAGCAGTTTGTAACCATGTGCTTAAAACTGGGCGAGAACTTGGACTTACAGACAGAAAATACACACGGACACACAGCCACAGACACACACGGAGACAGACAAAATCTGTGGGTTTGTTGTTAGCAATGACTGCATCTAAAATGATGTATTCTGTTCTGTGTGTAATTTCTCCTAAATAGCCCTTCATACAAACATCACTGGAATGCGAAAACGTTGGAAAAACTTAACATGAGAAAGACGTTATGCCACAAAAAGTGAAGCTGGTCCAGATAATCTGTCTTTCGGGTTGTATTTTTCATATTTTCAGCAGCCAAGAACACAATTATATAGTAGCAGTACACTTCATTAAGAAAAAAGGTAGAGTAAACCGTACCTAAATATTGGTATATATTTGGAAATGTAGGAAAAGACATTTCCACAATTAGAAAAGAATCTTAAAACAACAGCAAAGGTAGTATTTAAATTGAAATTGTGCACGTGCAAGATTTTGACATCCAAATGTTTATATTAATGAACTTTTTAAAGCAGTCATAGGAATGAAATTCTCTCACCCTTTCAGGCAAAACCAAGATGCTATAGAAACATAATAATTTCTCTAATTTCTATTCTGTTTAAAAATCTTTAGCTTTCCTCTGATAGAAACAATAGTTACTGTTACTGGACCCCATGATTTCTCTGTTTTCATAATTAAACTTAAGAAGAGATTTAATACCTTCATTTATTATATCAATGCTGACTTTTTAATTCTGTTTATAAAACTTTATCATTCTGTAGTGTGTATAGCTAGGTTTTAAGTAAAATATTTGATGTGACTAATAAATTATGGATTAATTACAAAAATATGTTGTGCATTCAACCTCAAATTCACTGTATTTCAGAGTAAGCAGTATAAGTTGTGAGCATGGATATGTTAAGAGAAACAAAATTATTTTGTGAAGTTCTACTTTAACCTAGGTTACTTTTATGTACAAAAAAAAATCTTCCATCTTGCAGGAATATAAAGAATAGCTGATCCTTCAGTGAAGTCAGCAAAAGCCTAACATATGAGTCTCAGTTATACCTATCATATTAACCCTTGGATACAATAACTGAAGATTATTTTTCTGATAAAATGGAGACTTAATAAAAGATACAGATAGCAAACATGTTTTAATTTAAATTAATAAATAATAGAGAATATAAACACCATCTGGCTGTCTGGAAACATGATTTCTAGGTAAACTAATATTTTTATTTCCAAGAATAGCTGCATATCTTCATTCTGAGACTTTCTTTTTACCAGAAAATGAAATTTGTCAAATTTATAATGGATTTTTTGTATGTAATATATTATTTTTCCGTGGTGATTGTAGACATAAGTTATTTATGAAATTTCATGAAACTTTGAAGAGATTATAGGCTATTGATAACTAATATTAAAAAATAACCTTTTTCATATGGAGATATCTTTGAAAGATATAAAATTGAAATGAGAATTACTACTAAAATCTAATTTGTACAACCTGAAATTAAAACACAGATAACAAAACTAAAGCAAGTCCAAAAAACCTAATAATTTTTTAAAACCTGAATATGTCATCTTCAATAATCTGAAATGTTAATATCTCTTTAGTCTAAGGTCTTTGTCCTTAAGATCTTAAGGGTGTTTTAATGGTTGTATTATTTTTATAATCTGATGTTTACAATCCTTTTGTGCAGAAAAAACAAATCCTTTTAGGCAAATATTTTTTTCTAGACTGAGTGCAAATAACTACATGACTGAAAAATTTATGGCATAATTATCACTATTCTTTTAGGAAGTTTATTTTCAATCCCCTTTTGGATAATTTTTTCACCTCTCTTGCTTGGTCTTTTAACAGCCTTTCTGGCCCAATACAGATGCAAATTACATTGTCATGTTTTGTGACTTTTCTGCACTTATCACTCAGCTATAGCCTAGATTCACAGATATTTACTTTTGTTTTTATTTTTTTATTTTTAATTACTAATGGATTTGCAGCTAACCTATGGCTTCAGCCATGGAAAGTTGCCTTCAGTATCATTGATGTATGCATTATGCTGATAAGTACCATGGTTCATTTTCCTCTTGGGTAAGCACAGTTAAAAAAGAAAGGCAGGGAGGAAGAGAAAGAGAGAAACTCTAAGACTAATAATTACCTTAGCCTGAGACAAGGATGGCAAAACACACTAGATTGCTTTCTAACATTCAATTATGTGTAATGAAACATGGCTGCTTCAGGACAAAAAATGTGTGATAACTTCTGTCATTTTAGTGTTATTTCACTGAATTCCTCAAAACTGCATTTTGTTCAACATTATCAGTGTGGTAATGTTTTAATTAAAGGGCAAATCTTGGCCTAATGATGAATTCTTTCCTGACATCAAAAGCACCGTCCCTTGCGTTCTCAGTGTCATCATTTTATATTGCATTTTAATTTGTTAGTTCATCAGTGTGAACCAAGTGTCCTAATACGTAAAGAATCATTTGTCATGATTCAGTAACAAGGTTTGTTGAAAGGTGAATAGCAAAAATAAAGACTTCAACCTTATGGAACGTATTAGGAAATAAATTTTATACATGAGTACTTGTATCACATAAGGCAGGAACTACTGTTTTTCTGATAAATATTTTGAAGTATCATATATAATATGAAAAGGAAAAAATATATACAAATATTTAATTCCTTGCTAGAGAAACTTTAATTCAGATATAGTAGTTGGTGCTGTACAGCAAATAAATAGTTTCTGATTTTATTATAAATGGATTATGAAGATTTAAGGTAGACCTTGCCAGAAAAGTTAATAAACTCAGAAATTGTGTATGTCTCAACCTACTCCAAGAAATACCTGGTTGCATGTCTATGAGTTTAAATAGTTTCTGTCTTTAGTATCATAGAATTCCTTTGAAGTTAAAAAGAAAAAGAGAGAAATTAATCCAGCAAAGTGGAGAAATATACTAATAGGTGGCTGATTATAACTAAGTTATTTTAATGTATTTACATTTCTTTTACTCTAATTTAGTTTTAAGAAAATGACAGCTCATGTTTACTTATCAGGCTAAAAATTAATGTAAGTCTCTCTAAAAATCCACCTACTATTGATGGCTTGCTGTATTAAATATTTGCTATATCACATCATCCGATGACATCACAAACATGTCACAGATCGTTTTAGAGCTTGTTTCATATGCAGATGTTTTTAAAAGTGTTTACAACTGAGCATTTCAGAAATAGTATCATTCTAGAAATATTATTTCCTCAAGCAACTAGATCTTGAAATTAATATCTCTTCTACTTGTCTTTCATTTTTAATTGCATCATCCACAAATGTAAAGTTGTCTTTGTTTGCTTTAAAATTTACAACTAAAGTAGGTTACAGTAAAATTCTGTTTTAAAAACACCATGTTCACACTGTTTAATTAGAGTTTGGACCAGGCTTTTTAAGTGAATCTTCTTCCACTGCCTAGGCTTCAGCTCACTTAGTATCCTAGGGCTACAAACAAGATGCCTTCTAGATGAAACTGATGTGAAAGATCGGCTTCAGAAGTGCACAAAATATAATACAATTGTTAGTGAGCATGAAATACAGAGTGACAGACAGGAGCTGATTTCAGTCAAAGGCCTTGAACTATGCAAAATTTGGGCGCTGGGTCTACAGGCTGGGGACTATCTCAGTGTTTTACCACATGGCTCTTAATATGCTTTTGTTGTATCAGTTTTCAGCAAGTGCCTTTGAATTTTGAATGCTGAAATGTGACTCTAGAATATATGAATACTTCTTTCACATGCTCTGCATATTTGTGTGCAGAGCTAAGCTGTGAAATTCATGAACACTACACTAAGAAACTGCCTGTAACTGGACTAAAATGATAAGAATAAATGTGTTTTTACAGTGGATTTTCTCCAATGTTTTAATGTCTTTCAAACTGATGTAGATGAGTATCTTCTGTTTTTAGCTTTCAGCTTTCTCCCAAAAATTCCTGAGAGATTTCTTTCTCCTAGTAGTGGTAATTTTTTTATACTAACAGCTAGCAATGACAATTGCACTTCCATGCCACTCCAGCTATATCTAGGTAGAGAATATTCCTGATACAACGAAGCTGTCCCAAGTCTCTATAACTTCTAATTAAACTTGTAAGACTAGGTGTTTTGTTTTCAGTGGGAGAAAAAAGTGTTGATTACTGTGGACTGAGGTTCTGCTTAGTCTTCCCTATACAAACTGTCCCATTTTTCACAGAATTTAACAAAAACAAAAAGCAGAGCTGTCATTTTGGGTTTTGTGAGTTGGGTTCTGTATGAGTAATGAACTCAAAGTCAGTCTGCTGGCTCAGAAGCACATCTCTGAAAGACCTGTTTTACAAAATGATATAGCATGAAAAGGAGGTATTGGGTAGAAGGTTATCCCTTCCTTGTAAAAACAGGCTATTATGCTGTGTGTGGGAGAGAGCATATTTTGAAAGTCTTTTTGTCCCTTTGTCATTTGCTCATATTACCACTTATGTGTTTGTTGAAGCAAGCTATTTTAGTCAGCACTTTACTATATGTTCCTTCAAGTAAAAAAGTTTCTTAACAGATTTTTTTAAGTTCATTATTATAAAGAATTAACTTTATTTCATCTTCTTTACGGGAGTCCTCTCTTTCCTCTGTGTAAACTGTGCCAAACAAACTTCCTATCCCACTGATATTAGTGATGTCTCAAGATTCAGGTTGAGAAAAACTAACCTTGAAAATTATCATGCTTCAATCTACAGTTCTACAGGAAGGAAAGCATTTGCAGCCAAGATATGGGGAAGAAAATTCCATTTCCTTTAGAGGACTGAGACTCTGGCTTCTGAGATACTTTCTCAGAAAGAAATAACACTAAAACTAGAACCAGAAAAGATAACTGGATAGCAGGAAAAGTTTTTTAATGTTCTGTGCATTGCCAGGGGAGTTTCAAATAGAGTGCAAAATCCATGATGAGATAATTCCTGTCAAGATACTCAGGGAAAATTGTAAATGTACATAAGCCAAAAAGATGCAATTGTAAAAAAGGGCCATGCTTTTGGTGATGAAGATACCATAGTTACATAGCTGTTTTTATTAAATTTGGGAGACTGGAGAAAGACGCAAAACTTAACTGGTTATGACTGGAAAGAAGGGGCAGAGGAGAGAAGAATAAAAGTGAGGCTTTTAGTGATAAGGATTTTTTTTGAGAGGACAAAGTCATGTAAATTCACAAGGACGTAAATGTTTGAATTAGATGGAGTATCTCTACTTGTGCATGGTATATCTTCTACATATACAGAAAATGGTAAAACTAAAAGGAAGATAGAAGTGTTTACACATTGCTTTTCTTTTTTTGTTGGTTGTTTGGTTGGTTAGGTTTGCTTAGCTTGGCTTTGTTGCTTGGTTTGGATTTTTTGGTAAGTTTTAGCACTAATTAACAACCTTCCTTAGGTAGGATTAAGTATTTATTTGGGGAGGCCTTCACAAAAATCTTAAAGTGAGATAAGCAAATCACATAGATTGAATTTGCTTATTGGATGAACAGTGCCATCTGAGCATGCTGCAAATATTTTTGTTGTGTCTACACAGCAGGATTACATAAGGAAAAGCATAAAATAAGTGTATTAGAGAAAAAAAAATGAAGTAAATGCATAAAGCAGATGCATAAACATTAATGAGATATCTGTAGAAATATTGCTCCTATGTTATTCAATGCTATATGTATTGCACAGAAAACATTTTATCTGGTAAAAATTAAGCAGAAATCAAAGACTAATATTATCTTCCCATCCGTGTAATAGTACAGTGGTGCGACATGTTGATGTCAGTGCTGCAGTCTGATAATATGGTACGATTGTGGTTACAATTGGGCTGGTTTTCAATTGCTGAACGCAGAGTTGATAATATAAAGATCTTTTTGTTGTTTGCTGAGCAGGACTAGCACAGAACTAAAACATTTTCTGCTTCTTGTACTACCACGCTGGTGAGGAGACTGGGGGTTCTTGGAAGGATGGCAAGAGACACAAGTGGAACAGGTGACCCCAACTGACCAAAGGGACATTCCAGACCCTGCGGCACCATGCCAGTATGTAAAGTGGGAGGAAGAAGAAGGGAGAGTGGAACATTTGGAAAGATGATATTAGACTTTCCAAGTAACTCTGTGCATTATGTGACCTGGAGATATTATTGCCCTGGAGATAACTGAGCACCTGCGTGCCCACTGGTAGCTGTGAATTAATTCCTTGTTTTGTTTTGCTTGTGCGCACAACTTTTCCTTTCCCTGCTTAACTACCTTTTACTTTTCAGGTTCTCTCCCCATTGGTATGGGATTGACTAAGTGGCTGAGTGGGGCTTAGATGTTGATTTGAGTTTAAACTATGACAGTCCTTTTCCAGCACTCAAAGAGAGATTCAAAGTGTTTGAGATAGTGATGGATCTGATTGGGATGTACTAGATTGAATTGATATCTGGTAGTGCTGCTTAGCTAATTAAGACATTACTATAACTACTATTTTTGACAGCAATAGAGTCCCCCAGAGATTTTGAAAGAATAATATTAGGATACACTTTTACAAAGTATGATGCAGAATGTGTACGATGAAGAGTTATTGCATTTATTAGGTCATTATCAGTATAACAATTAAGTGTAACTCTGTATCATATGTATAAGAGCAGAATGGGAGTCAACTACAGCATGAGCATGCAGATTCACTATTGCTTAAGTTTTTTGCTTTCTTATGGTAAAAGAACTCTTTACAAACTTAAAGGAAAGTACATAATCCCAGTGATTTGGGCCCAAACTGCATGCTGCAGCAGGCTTACCACTGTACAATCATACTTGAGGAACACATATCTAAATTTATGCTGAAATAGCATAATTTATATTGCTGTTTAGCAGTAGCTTTTAAAAAATATCACTCACTTCTTCCCTTACAGAAGGATCTTGGTACAAAAATAATTCTTTCATTTACTTTCTCATTCTGAACCCTCTTGCTTTTCTAGTGTGTCTATTTACCCATAATTGACAAGATGTTGTGAGCAATTAGATATTCCCTAGTTGGCTGGCCTTTGCAAAGAAAATTCTTGACGGAGATCAAGGAAATTAACTACCACAGATTTCTTAGCTTGAAATTCCCAATAAAGCAATATAAAGCAAATATTTATACATTAAAGGTTAAGTACTTCAAGTCTTTTGACAGTAATTGAATGTATTTTCAAGAGAGGTTTAATTTTGATAGATTTTTTTTCCCATTTTACCACTGTTTGTCTCCTCTTTGTCTCAAATAGTAAATATTTCATACTACTGATTAACACTTTAGAGTTGGCACAACAGTCAGAGCCAGATTAAAGACCTCCAGCTGCAACATTGACAAGAAATACCATTCCATAAATAAGGTTAATTTTTACACAGTGGTTTTATAACTGTAGAAGTAATATTCACACATATATCATCATAGCAGATGCCCTATGTATCCCCTCAGTCCCAGTCCCGAAAGGATCAAATGCTTTTGATTAAGATGCTGCCATAATAATCTCAGAATAGCTGTTGATTCATCTGTCTAGGCATTGTGTCATCTCTTTAATTTTGAACTCTGAGATAGGACTTGCCAACTGAATTTTTAAAGGAATTAGCTGCTTGGAAAAGCACCTGAACAGCTAACCTATGGGTCCCTTTAGAAATCACATTGATGAGATTTAGATGACTAAGGGTTTTGGCAAATCTACACCTATTTTCAACATACTGAAATGCCTTTCACAAGTCTTAGGGCTTAGGCATCTTTTATAACATAATCAAGAAAATATATTAAAAAACAAACAAATAAAAAAGCCAAAACAAAACAAAACCAAAAACAAAACAAAACAAAAACAAAAACAAAAACAAAAAACAAAAAAAAAAAAAAAAAAAAAAAAAAAAAAAAAAAAAACAAAAAAACCCCCCACAAAACCAGAAAAAATTTCTTGAGTGCAGCAATATACTGTCCAGAAGAGGGTTTTTTTTCCCTTTTCTACATGAAATACACCATGGACATACAGTGAGGAAGCAGCAAGTCTTGGAATTCAGAGGATGACAAATGTGCTATTTAAAGACAATATCAAAATTCTGATCATCCAAAATACTGATAGTTCTTTAAAGAACAAATCTGCTATGACCTTCTGTGGTATTTGTTTTTTTGGTTTTTTTTCCAGACAACATGAAAGGAGCAGGAATATGAAATAGTTCATTCACAGTCTAATGCTTTATCAGGTGAAGTCAGAAGTAAGATTCTTTTCTGTTGAAGTATTAAGAAGGTGGACACCCCAACAGAGTCTTCCTTTACAGTTTATCATTGTACCATATAATTTCAGTGTCCTTGTTTTCAATTGATACCAATGTAAATAAGGGAAGAAGGAATTAACTCACAGTGGCCAAATATCACTGTCCCAGAAACATATTTGTGTTATTAACTATTCATAAAAGCTCAAAAAACATCTTTGATGTCTGTTTAGGTTCAGTGCATATATTTTTTTTCCTTCAGTTCCTGCCAGTTTTCTTAACAGTAACTCTTTATTTTTTTGTCTTTTTGTAAACATTAGTCTTTCAAGTAAAACATAAATTAACTTTAGATCTAGGAAAACTGACTCGTGTTATAGAAGGTTAAACCATTACTGGAAGCCAGTGACTATGTCTGGAAAGACTGTGGCCCAATACCTCTGATTTTAAGTGATAAAGGAACACAAGAGTAAAAGTGGTATTTTGAGGAGTGGATTAGGAAGGGTGACAGAAGGGAGTACCTGTTTCACAAAGAAACATGTGACTTGGCAGCAAAATATACTTCACCTTGGTGATGAGCCATCGCAGGATGCAAATGGTTTGACTGCTTTGAAGAATAACTATTTGGTGTTGTTGCATAATTATTAGTCTGAGAATGACATCCTAAAGTTAGAAATTTGCAGTGTGAAAGAAACTCTTGCAGGTTACAGATTTGGAGGTTTTTAAAGATGTTATGAATTACACACTTTAAATTTTAAGTTAAATATCAGTGAAAACAAGAAGGCCTATTTCAAAGTTAAACACTCTAAATCTAACTTCTAAATCTAAATAATTCAGTAACCTTTCCTTTCACTTCAAGAATATGCTATCACCCTAAAGAAAATTAAGGAATTCTTCCAAAATATGATACGCTCTTTCTCATTCCTCCATATAGATATTTATCAGTAAACTCTGCTTAAAACCTGTCAAGAAATCTGACAAGTGACAAGATCAGTCACTACTCTTAAAGGTGAGCTGTGGAAGGCATTCACAGTGTTTAGATAATTCCATTAGTTTCAAAAGGAGTAAATTAATAATTTACATTAAGGCCACTGCTAATTACAAAATTAACTTTGCAAAGTTTAAAAGTTTGAATAACTCTCTAGAGTGTAATTCAGCTCATGAAACAAGGAAACGCAAAGCCCAACTGATTTGAACACTAAATACTAAAGACTAAAACACTAAATACTAAAGACTAAAATAATTTAGTGCATTTAGTGTTAGAGCTGGTCATTTTTTTTGCAGGCTAGTTTGCTTTCTTGCATGCCTTTGTTGTTTTGTTTGGCTTTTTTTTTTTGGCAGGGAACTACATGTATAGAGCAGTAATAAGCTGCATAGTCAGTCAGGTAGTGCACTCACTATATGCCATTCCTGATATAAATCCCGTAATTTCTACATTTTCCTGATTTCTGCTAAGGTATCCATATTCTCAAAATTATATTTGGAAAGTCTTGATCCCACATCAGTTTCAAGTATTGTTTATTTATACAGCCAAATTGCTCAAGACTAGTTTTGTCCTCTGTCTCCACTAACTGATATGTTCTTCCTGGAAACAATCAATCTTCTTCTGTTTGGACAGTTAAGATTCATCATTTCTAATTACTGCAGGGTTAAACCCAAGGCATGGTAAATGTTGGCCCTCTAAATATATCTGTTGTTATTCTTAAACCTTGCAGCCCTCATACTTGTAACCACCATAAGTTTTGCTGAACAGAAGCATTTTTTGAATACTTACGTGAAAATTGTCTATAGAGTTTTAATACTAGGGGTGCATATACTACGGGTGCATACTGACAGAAAAATTGGTGGGAAAAATTGAGGAATAGGGCTTTTGAACTTTTGAATTTTTCATTCTTCAAAAAAGTAATATCTTAAGATACGCACATTGGAAATGTTAGCATAGGTATTGCATGCAGTCAATTCCCTTGTGAATATAATGTCAATTTTCAGATCAATCTGATTACACTTTCATCCTTTATTATGAATATTTCAAAATTATGCAATGGCATGCCAAAATTCCACAGATGAGTTTTTTGTTGCAGCAATATCAAGGACTGAGATGGAAGAACGCTAGGGTTAAGGTTCATAACCTACCCTGATTATTATCAAATTACTATTACTTGAGTCATACTTTATCAAAAATAGATTATAAAAACCCCAAACCATTAAAAATATATAATATTTCATAGAATGTTTTATACAGGCTCAAAACCAGTGAATTTAAGTGTTTTGCATTATAAAATTTTTATTTGAGCTAGTCTTTAAATGTCATTAATATCTGCAAACTGATTCAAGCTTGAAAATATGTTTCAAGAACTACAAATGTATATATTCGAAAATCATGACCCATAGTACAAAACTTGAATTCTGCATAATTGTAGACTTTCATTTATGAGATAATTTGAACATTTGATTATGAAAAATGCAATTTAAAATGCACTCTGATATGATCTAAAATGAAATTCTTTGCAATAAGAGTGGTGAGGCACTGGAACAGTTTGCCCAGAGGAGTTGTGGCTGCCCCATCCCTTAAAGAATTCAAGTCCAGGTTTGGATCAGGTTCTGAACAACCTGGACCAGTAGAAGGCATCCCTGCCCATGGCGGGGGAGTTGGAACTAGAATATCTTTAAGGTGACGGTAACCCAAACCAATCTATGATTCTACGATAATGAGATCTGTAGGATAATTCAGAAGCATATTTAATAGAAAAAAAAATAGAACTACAGGAGTGTATCTATGTTTTCATTTGCTAATTTTTCCTTTAATGTGTGTATGAGGTGTTGAAAATCATAATTCGTTCTGACTCTACCTATCAACAAATAAAAATATATGCATAAAAGGAAACATGGTATTTGATAGTGACTATTACTACCAGTAATATCAAATGTTTCTTAATCTTTTTTAGATCTCTATCCTGAGACAAAACAACAGGATGTGCCTTGGAGAAGAGTAAGTTAAAAAAATTCTTTGTCTTTGGTATATTTTCATTGTAATCATAACAACTGGTTACTGTAAATTGAGTTTCAGTGAAAGAAATCTGTTATCCATTTATTTTTAAAGTACTAAGCCACCCCCACTGCACTGTTTATGCAGACTTAACCTTGATTTAACTTTTTCATTAGGTTTTTGTCATGCATAACTTTTTATTGAGTACATTGAACTTAGGCATTAACACTTCTTAGTAAACTACTCTCAAATACCCAAGCAGCAACAGAAAACACTCCTAGATTACTTTGTTCCTTCAGGTGACTCTACTCTAGAAAAGACAACTGAAAGAAGATGAGTTATTCTTAGGAAAAACAAATTGTATGTGTTTAACTATCTATTAATCACTGAATTTCTCCTTTATCTATACCTGAAATAGTTGTTTTCTCTGTAGCACTTAGAAAGTTGCTTCTTATTGTGAAAAAAACTCATAGACCTAATATACAATTTACATCTCTCTCTCACACACACATAGCATACTTAGTGAGCTTTAAATTGAAACATTTTTCTGTCCAATTTTTGTATTGTTTTACTTTTTATTGTTTTGTTTTATATAGCTTTGCTTTATCCCAATAACAAGTTCAGATGCCAGAGACTCAATGGCATAGCTTGAGCAGAAATATGTTAACTGCTTGATATGGAGGGAATGGCCAACAGAAAGTTGTTTTTTCTTTTAAGTAAAGAACCCATCATGCTGTTATTCAACAGGAAAATTTGTGCAATGTTTTTAACATGGACTACTATAACCATGCTGCATTATAATGCTGGCTGCTAATACTTATTTCTGTATGTTAAAGATACCATAAAGTCTGTTTGGAAAAAGTAAAGTTACTATAATCCTGAAGTTTTACAGAGAAGATGAGCACACCTGGAATTTTGCCTTTGGTTTGGTGAGTTTAGGACTTGGATTTAGAACAAAGACTAATCCCAGTCCCTAAAGAAACAGGAGTTCTCTAGACAGGAAAATGAGTCTTGTTTCACTACACACACAGAAAAAGATGCAAAGGGGCAAAGGAATGAGCAATACTGGGAAAAGATCATCTGTGCTAGCTCCTGAGTGAGAGAATCTTTCATTTTTCTTTTCTCCAAATTTAAAAGCAATCTTCTAAAGCTACAGAAATCACTTGAGGTATATCTTCGATTCATTTCAATTGTCACAGTTCCGTTCCGTTCAGCACAGTGGTATTAATTTTCATCACCTCACTGCATGAACATAAATCTTTATTACCTCAATTAATGAGTTTCATTTTTCCTTTCCTTTGATGTGTTTTGTGAGAATACAGTATACTTTCAGAGCACTCTAAGAGACATCTGGCATACGATCCTCCGTATGTAGCTACACTGATTTCAGGCCTACTGAGTTATTTGTATCATACTCAATAAATAAACGTATTTTTATTCTGGAGTTGTTTTTCAGTACTCCAGGTTGTATCTTAATAATGCCACTAGATGGTCAGAAATAATGTTTTAATGGGAGGAAACAAGACAAGAAGGGAAAATGCCATTTTCTAGCCTTAAAGATGTTATGTTGCAAAATATAATGAATCACTCACGTAAGTGTCTGAACAACACATTTAGAGACGAAGTGGACAACTGATATTTTCCTAAATTAGGATATTTTCACACAGAAAACTATGCATGAAGTTGACTTCATATGGTTGCAAGCAACACTAGCAATATACTTCTAACCAAATAGGAGGAAAAAGGGATATTGAACAGTGAGATGTGTGTTATGTCCTAAAACTGATATTTTGATTCAAAATGCAGTAAAATACTTTACCTATTCAATATACAAATTGCAGCTCCATTGATAGAATCATAGAATAGAATCATACAAACATTTAGATTAGAAATGCTAATGTTAAAATCTTAAGATTATCGTGTCCATTAACCTAGGACTGCCAATTCCACCACTAAACCATGTCCCTAAGCATCACGTTTACTGATACTAGCAGGTGAAAAACAGATTCACTAACTTGCAGACTACTATTTCATGCCAGCCAAGGTGCCATTACAACAAAAATGTTCAGACCAAATTAAGATTACAGAATAAAGCTAACATTGTGTTAGCAGAAGGTGTGTGATAATTTTTGCACAATTGTCGCTCACCAGATTAATCCTGGACTGCACTTAAATGCAATGCACACTAACAAACTAAAAATGTTTTAATTAGGTCTGTATAAATTCTTTAATATTTGCAAGGATGGTTATAAAAAAAATATTTTAGGATGTCAGAAACACAAGGATGAACTTCCTTATGAAAATGAAGCCTTGTCTTTTTCTGGAGAAATAATAGGAAAGTGTTGTTAGCCTGAGGGAAGTAAAATTTATTTTTCAACTGATTCTTTATTGTTCTGTCAAATGACAAATGTTTATCATCAACTTTAAATATTTCTTAACCCGTCAGACTAATATTAAAGTCCCTTAAAAACTGACTTACAGATAATGTGGATTTTTGAAAAATGTCTAAATGATAGTGTTTGGAAACAGGTATATTTTCACTTTAGAAATTATTTTGTTTATTGTTTTAAATAAATTTTTCAGAAATTTGAAGACGCTGAAAAAACTCTAATTGTTAGTCTGTTAGGCGTACACCCAGTGCTAATGGACAAATAAGTAGGCTTGTTGTTTTGATTAGGATTAGGGCAGGGATCAGTGGGGTGGGAGTGCCTTCTGACAGGAGGTGGCCTAGTGAGGCAGAGGGTTGGTTTTGCAGTCCTGTTAGGAGGGTGGCTAGTCATAGGGGGAAGGCTAGGGCTAAGTTTATAGGTATCCCTTTATTATATGGATAAAATCTCTTTCTTATCATTCAATCAATTGAGATCTCTAAAAATATTATTACTAAGAGATTCCTAGAAATGCAATATGTGCAAATAGACAGAAAATTCTCTCTTTTAACTTTATTATTCTTCTGAAATATCTAAATCATTGTCCAAAGTCAGCTAAACAGTTTTTAATAGTTGGATGAGGAAACCTCTTCACCCATTTCTTTTCTTCTGAATTGCCAGCAGAAATATTTGTCTGCAAAGGCGAATTACTATGTTCTTTGTTTGCAAGTAAAGGTTGAAGTTGTCAATTCAAATTTTATTATGCAATAATGCAGTTAATAAAAAAAAATAACTATTATATTTTAAAATTTTGTAATGTTAGTAATAATGTGCAGATTACTGGTTGTATTCATGTCTTTATGGCACTGGAAACATCACAAAAATAATGTTATATTGATGACTTTCAGATTGATATTTTTTGAAAAGTCTTGTATGTTAAAATAAACTTCAAGAAAAAGAATCAGACATAGAATTAAGGAAATAAATTAAAAAGAAACCTATGACACAAAAATTGGTTCATATAAAAAGAAGTTAGAAATAGTAAAGTCTCCACAATTTTGACACAATCATATGAAAAGATGATTTTTCTGGTTGAAATGTAACTAAATCTGCATTACTAATCAAAAAAAGTTGAACAGATTCTATTATAATTGGTGTTAATTAAATCATATGACTGCATTTGTTGTATCATCATGCTTCAGAATCTGTACCTTAGCAAGATAAAAATTGTGTTCCTTAGGCTTTGAAGTGATTTAAAGGAATATTTCAGTGCTAATATGCAATGAGACCTTGATGTTCATATGATTTCCAGCAGAATTCTTACAATACTCTTCTTCAGCTGCTCTAGTTTGATATGAGGTCCAGTGTATGTACATCTAAGTAATGAATGGAGCAAGTTATGTGATCTTTGAGTCTGTAGAGATAAGTATTTTTCAGTTCTTTGTCTCTTCATACAGCAGATTTTCTAGTATTCTCTTCACAAATTTCTGCACTCTTTCACAGTTCTGTATGTTACATGTTCCTTAACTAAATAGAATTGGCTAATATTTTAGTCCTTTCTATTTATTTTAGTCAAAATAATAGTAAACTGTAAATGGTATTTCTAAGTGAAAACAAAAGATACAAGAGAACACTTCAACCTGATATGTGCTAAAAACTGAGTAAAACACATCTACATCCCACCTAAATATTAAAGAAGTATAAAATTGCATGTATACAAACTGAGAACAATTTTATAATCTCGTAAAATGACTATGCAGCATATGGCTTAAATTAGTGGCAAAAAAAAAAGCAGGTAGAAAAACACCAGTCTACATATATGTTCTTGCCTTTGAATAATTCTTTTTTCTCCTTGAGTGTTTAAAAGTCACTAAGAAATCCTAGCCCTTTATTATATTAAGGTCCTGAAAAATTAGCAAGGCTTTTGTTTTAGATACTTTAATGGTCTGTTCATTTCACTGGCAAAGGTAAAGTTTGTTAGTCTTTCTAAAACACTTTACAAAGATTACATGCCCCATGGGATCTCAGCAGATAACCTCACTCTTTTTTCACAAGAAAAATGAAAAAAAGTATAAAATAATCAGGCTTATACTTATATGCCACTTATATTTTCTGAAAAGAACAAATGAATCTCCCAGAGGGCAGATCCAACCAATACTGCCCAGTTATTTAGAGTGGGAATAACCAATATTTTCAGCTGTAGGGTAGAAACCTACCTTTCTGAAAAGACAAAGGGAATTATTTCAGTGTATTAACTACCTGGAGCAAGTACCTAAATGCTTTGTAATATATATCAGGAATCTCAGTACAAGGTTTTGACGGTGTAGTATTTTTGTGAAATCAAAAGTTTAGAGGCCTATAGACAGTTACCATTGCTCTAGGATATGAGATTTTATAATTGCATCATGAATAATGTATCTCCTGCACAGCTTCCTTTTACATATGATCTGCTGCTGTCCACATAAGAATCTTAGTCATCTTTCAAACTGATCAATGCACCAATTTCTTCGTTTCATCAGGAGAGATGAAATGGCAGCAGTGAAACTAGCTCAAGGATATCTACTAAACTTACACGTCAAATGTTACTACATTCATTATACATATCATGTTTCATCTCTATAAAAATCCATCTATTGTCGAATGTCTTAGGCCTCTTTCTCAAAGGGCTGTTTTCACTTTGCAGCCTTTATCACCCACTGACTTTGTAAAAATAAGAAAAAAGTAATACATTTGGGTTTGAGCTTTCTCAGTTTTGCAATTTAAGGCAAAGTTATAAGCTTGCTTACAAGATTAATCTCAGCTGTTACGGTTATGATGGCTTCACAGAGTTTCTGTTGATTGTTTCATTATTTACTTTTACCACATTGCAGAGGATTGATAGTGGGATGGCAGTAATGAGTAATTCAGTGTGGATCAACAGTTGGTACTAAAGGTAAATTTCTGAATTAACAAACTGAAACTATTGGCTTTTAATGCAATTAGCATTTTCATTCTTATAGTGTCAAGACAAATGTAGAGGAAAACCATGACAAAAAATTTTTTCCTCTTGCACGTAATTCAGGTCTGAGGTCAGTAAATGAGAGGTGGAGTGGCTTCCCTCAGATGGCTTCTGTGTCATGTCTGGAAGAGAGAGATGTTGCAGCATTTTTTGGTCTTTGAGGCCAGCGGTCAAGTGCTTGTCTGCAGCAAAAGTTACTACTGTTTGCTCACTCTTTTCTTTTCTTAATATTGAGAACATTGTTACTGAAATGTGTTCTGACATTTCCTGTTGTTAGTTAGGGCCAAAACTCCAATTCTGTAAATTTTATACTGATGGAAATATCTCTGAAGTTTGGATATGAGGAGGTCAGATGAAAAATTCAAATGCTTTTATTTGGATAAAAATCTTTCCCTACCATACTTGAAGGCCTGCAGCTGAGTCTCCATGTTCAAAGCACATTAAAAGATAAATAATTAGTAATATACTATGAAGAAACATAAGACAATACAGTTATTGTCCAAACAGTAGTGTTTCAATCTGTAATATGGCAACAACAACAAGAAGGCAAAGTGAGGTAAGTGTAAAAGTTCTCTCTTAATGATGATGTTTACATAAGTACCATAACATATGCTTTAGTAGATCCCACAGAAGATAATTATGCTTAAGTTCTGTGCTGTTTTGTAGATTTTTCATAAGATTTTTTTTTATTATTGTGGTTTTGTTTTAAAAAAGAAGGAAATACTAAGAACACAATACTTGAAATAATCATCAGATAAAATTAATTTGATACAGTTATCAGTAGATAATTGGAGACACACAAAATGTGGTATTTTGCCTCTGCCAAAGAGATAAACATTTTACATTATTCAATATAAACAGTATTATTTTCATGTAGTGCAGAATTTTTCCTTGTCATTCTGTTATTGTGGATCAGACAGCCAAATTTTTTATTTTCCAGCATTAGTGTTTCTGTATGTTTACTCATGAATGGCTTCTAAATGTTTTGTTTTGCCAGTCTTGTATTACGAAGGAAGACTATTTTCAAACACTTCATTCTGTGTGTGATTTGAAACTCCAACCCAAGAAAAAAAAGAGACACCACTAATCAAATATTAAAAAAAACATGAAATAATCTCGTCTATTTTATAATCATAATGGCAGGAAGCTCAATATTTCTGCTCAAACAAAAAGCCTGTATACATATTTACCAAAGGCCTTATGATGTTTGCCGTCAACTTTGCAGAAGACAACATTTATAAAACCTTTACAGAGTCTGGCAGGTGCCATGGATTCTCCTGGGGATTAGTTTTATCCAGATATTGTCTTTCATTTGAACTTCAAACATTTTTTTCTTTTTGTTAGAGGCAGATTTTTAATAAGTTTTGGAGATTAAAACCTTTTCTATTTGTGTCATTATAATACCTACTTTGAATTTACTTATGGGAAATAAATCCCAGTAAAGCTAAAGACTATTGCAATTTTTAAGAGGGGGGGAAAAAGATAAAGAGGTGTAAATGTAGTTTGAATCACTGAATGAACTAAAAGCATGAACTAAATGCCATGGAGCTTTTCTTTAGGGTTTGTTTTTTTTTGCCCTGAATGAATAAAAAGCAGGTATTTTCTAGTATTTCCATTTTTCAACATCTAGTCCTACAGAGGCCATATTATATTACAAAAACACAAAATATTGTGTTTAGTAAGACCTAATCTTACCAAAAAGAATCAGTTTGGGATTTCATTCTGAAAGTGCAAATTAAGATATGAGGGAGATACTTAACTGATATTGTTTCTTTGTGAAGCCCCACAAGTAGGTGAAACACGTAGATCCTTCCTTTGTAGATTCTGCATTTTGGAAAAAACACAAAATGGTGTTCAGAAAGAGGGTCATTAGAAAGATACTTATAAATTGCTGGTTTTTTGATATTGTTTGTATGTAGAGAATGTTTTTAATTCAATAGTACATCTTAATGTAAGGATAATGCAAAAATAAAATGGAAAAAAAATCTTTAAAGTATCAGAATTTAGGCTCTCAGAAGACGTCTAGTATTTTGAGAACCAGGATCATATGTTATTTATTTTTTAATTGATAAGCTCTCTTTTTCTCTTAGTTTCTGAAAGGGAAGACTTACAAGGATCTTCCATCCTCTCTGGTTTACCACAATTCTCTTGGGTGCTAAATGAAAAGGATGTCAGCAGATTTTTTTTGCCCGCTTTTATTTTCCCAGAGCAGATAAGAACGTCCTCAGAACCTGGCCCCTCTGACAGCTGAAGAGGAGTGTGTCCACCTTTTTACCTGTTTGTCATTCACTCTAGGACTCTTTGACAAATGAGATGTGTGTCCTTTCAGCAAGGCTTTTATCTGTTTTCTACTGGACCATAGACCTGAAGATCAGTCTCATAAATTTCCACACTGCTAAATTTTCCAGTTAAATCCTTCTCACCCAGCAGCCCGCTGGAATGCTTTGTCTGGTGGATTCCTCTGTGCTAGTCCTGCTTCTGACTGTTTCTGCTTAGGGGCTTAAAAACATTTTTTTTTCATTGATTATAAGCATGGCTGCCAAAGAAACTCTGCAGTACACTTACAAGTACAGAAGAACCATCCTCTCAGGGAGTTGAGCTTGTAGAGGAATGAGGGAAAAGTGAAATATCGAAACAAAAACAAAAACACTTGTTTTGACTTACAGGTAGAAACTAATTTTATTTTTTAAAAATAGTGAATTATTAATATAAATGCAATTTTTACCCTCAGGAAAATCTCTTTTTTTCTTGTAAATTTCTATTCTACTTCAATGAAGCAGGATTTATAATTCTAACTACCGTAGCAGAATGATGCATCATGACTTTGCTGCATTTTAGAGGGGTATGCTAATACTCATCCAAAGGACTTGAAATATTGTTGAAATATTAAAATTTTTTAGCATTATAAAGGACTACCTGTAGATCTTAAAGCATAAAAGGGAAAGAATTACTGACCTATGGCCAAATGTAAGGTAGCTATTTCAAAATTTTCTCAGTCATAAACAATAACATCTGTATTTAAGGAATAAACCACTACCATTTGGGATCCTCTATGAATCTTGGAAACCTGATTTGGATTGCCATTATATGAAAAAGAATATTAAGGGCTAGTTCAGATTACTGTTCAAGGGTTGCTGAGGAATACACTTGGTGCAGGTAGCTCAGTTTGCAAGCTGCTGACTGAGCTGCAGGTTCAGCTGTGGGGGCTGGGAGCTCCAGGCAAGAAGAGGTCAATGAACCGCTGACCCTTTGCACAAAAAGATGTGCAGGGACTTCTGGCACCATCCAGGCGACTGGACACTCAGAGACATGGCAGAGGCTGAGGTGACTGGACACTCAGCTGGAAGAGTGAGACCTTCATTGCACAGACTGAGGGTATGAAAGCCCAGGGATTCCTTTACTCAGAGTCCCTCCCAGGAGGCACTCAGCTCAAGCTGCTATTTCGTTATTTTACCATAATTAAATTATTTCAAGGATCTGGACACCTTAGACTCTTCTATAAGAAACCTGGGGTTGAGCTGATGTGGAAACCCAGTCTGACTGTGTGAGGAGTGGGGTGTAGCTGTGAAGTGGTGTAGTCCCAACTCAGGGGTGTGAGACAGACTGCCAGAGCAATTCCTGGATGGATGGGCAGGGAAATGTCCTTAACATGGCAACCCCTCATCAGCCTGTCCCTCCATACTACAAAAGCACACATGAAATGTAGGTTATTACCATGTTGGTTTAGTCCTCTTATAGTCTACAGAAACATAGAAGACTTTGAAGAAATAAATACTGGAGGAAAGTTTTTGTGCCTAGGAGGTCACTACAAAATACAGAAATAAGAGACAATGTAATGGAATATGAACATTCATCTCTTACTTACAGAAATAGCTAATAAAATGGAAGATTTGTTTATTTTTTTTTTTTAATTCAAAGAGAGCATTTTCTCTTTTTTGACATCACTTAAAAATGTAAGTTCTTCCTAGAATATTATCTTCACTTTTGAGCTATTCAGCAATGGAGGGTAGGAACTGAGTGGGAGAGATTCCACAGTTGTTTTTTTAATGTTATATAATCTTATATTG
Organism: Camarhynchus parvulus; assembly: GCF_901933205.1. NCBI lineage: Eukaryota > Metazoa > Chordata > Aves > Passeriformes > Thraupidae > Camarhynchus > Camarhynchus parvulus. The sequence goes on from NC_044601.1 coordinate 40,785,447, forward strand.
TTGGGGGAATTCAAAGAGGATGATGGTACATAATATACACTAGAATATATGCTCTTTTTGTTCATTTTCCTACATGCAGTAATATTTGTGATAATGGTTCACTTTTGTGCAGGAAACTTTTTCAGATGCACTTAAAAGAGTCACTTTACAGAATCTGGAAAATTTCTCTTATCTATTAAACCAGAAATATTTCAAAGCATGCTGTATAATTAAGCATGGTCTTCCCTACCTGTGTAAAAATCCTAAATCAAACTGTGTTTTTCCAAGGTGTTTCCAAGACATTTCCAAGCCTTACTTACATCTAAGGATTCACCAATTGGCGTAGAATTCCCTATTTTTCTTCTTATTTCCCTTTTTTTTCTCCTTGCTAGTGATTACTCAGATCTAGAAAATATCCTCCTTTTTACTACTAAAATTAATGGTGGAATTCAGGTGTAGGAGCTTGAGATAGATCAAAATTCAGAGACAAAAGAGAAAATATTTAATAAGATATTTTGTCTGTTTAATTCAGTCTGTAAATTAGGGGTCGTTTTGCAATATTGTCTGCAAATTTATCTATAGTTACAGCAACTTTTGTAACATGATTTCTGATCTAGCACTTGTGTTAGTGTGAAGGTTTGTGCATGACATTTATATAAAAAGATCAATCTTAGAGATCTAAGTGAACATGAAGAAGAAAATGAAAGTGAAAAATGGACTTGGTTGTATTATTTGCTCAATTAAGATCTGTATTCATTTCTGAACCACAGCATTTTTCATTTCTTTAAACTGGTTCTATTTCAAAGTAAAATTTAAAGAAATATAATGTAGAAAAAAGCTCTTTAATGAGTGAACAAAAGGAAAGTCTAACTTCTAAGTTTTCTTTACAGTCACATGCAGTCAGATATGGAATAGGCCTGCTGAATTACATTCTTCAGCATTATTCAATGCATATTAGTCCCTGGATTGCTATGAGCAATAGCATTACTGAGCAGTAACATTAATTCATTAATTTCTTTAAAATTACTTTAACTGTAAACAATCTCTGATTTGTTATTGACTTTTTTTGAAAGCTGTGCATAGTTCAGCTAATCTATACTTCATGTTGTACCTTTTATTACTGTATTTAATTTCCTGGTTTGGTCAGATTTGAGATGTTTCATATCCTCCTTCCTTTTTGAATGCCTTTTTAGGAATATTTTTCTCTTACTAATCAGGCAAAAGCTTTCATTTCAACTCTTCCAAGAAATCCTAATACAAAGTTCTACAGAATTTTTTAAATTTATATAATCAAGAACAAAATCTGCATCTTCTGATTTAGGCCTGCCAAACTGATTGTGGGGGAACTTCACTTGGTGTAAGAGGTTTTCCCACTTGAATGTTTGTGGAGAATGAAGGTGCTAACATGGAAATCAGTTATTTGCAGAACACTGACAGATAAATCTAATTTTCAGTACTTTCCAGTTTTTAACAATTTTTCATTGTTTTTTGATAGTCAGTTGATGTCACTTTAACCTTTTTGTCATTAATTGAGGAAAGAGAATTAAAACAAGGTTTAAAAATCTTCTGTGAGGAAGAGGAAAGGACAGATAAGAAAAGCAAACATTCCTGCATGGACCATTTACTACAAGTGGTGTGAAGTTGTTTTGAATTATGCAAGGCTGAGTCTGTCTCAGGGCACTGAACATGAAAATTCCCTTAATGACTCAAATGCCCATGAGTTAAAACATTAGATTTCTCAGAGCAGTGAAGGAAATCTCGTGGTTGATGTAATATGCTGTATTTCTTCAAACAGCCACAATATTAAGAATTTTCAGAGGAGAACAATGAGAAGAATATGTGAATAATTCTGGGAATAAAATAAAGGTGTTAGATGTAATATTGCACTACAATTGGAAATTTCCCTTATTAGATAATAATCTAGTGATAAAATATGGAAGAAATAAATGTCAGGGGCAATATAATACACTGGAAACCTTTCAAAAAGAAACCCAGATTATTGTATTAAATGTAGAGTATTAGGAATAGGGATTAATATATTAATTTTTGGTTGTTGATTATGTCAAAGGAAATCATTACAATTATCAAAGCCTGTGCAGCTAGGGGGCAAAAAGGCAAATTAAACTAAATATTATTCAAGAAATAATGCATAGGTTTAGTAATTTCACAATATGATATTTTGCTGTATGAATTTTTATCCCAGGAAATAATTTACAGATTGCATTGCTTTTATGTTTGCACAGTTTATACTACAAGGTTTAAGGTCTGAATAAAACCTTCTATTTTATTGAAATAAACAATTAATTATTGTTGTGCTTGCACAAGAGTGTCAGAACTTAATAAAGCCTTTGCTTTATATAAAAGGTAAAATCATAATCAGACAAGGAGTGAGAAATTTTCTTTTATTATTACATAGAATGGAAAAATGCTCTGAATGTAAAAATTACCTCAACAAGTACTTATTTGACATCCTGATACAAAATATTCTCTCTAATATTAAGACTTCTGATATCTCAGTTTCATCACATTAAGTGTTCTGTCTCTTTATATGTTGCTATACCACCTTGTCTTCTTTTTTAAATTATATGTAATGAAGGCTTTAAAAATCAGAATCAGTTGTTGTCCTAGGAAATATATAGTACACCAAAAGTTTTATAAAGGTTTTAAAAATTGTCTGAATATCTGTTTGTATATCACCCCATACTAAGGACCTTTTAAACTTTTTATTAGGTTGCATAGCTTCTAAATATTTTACTTCTATGATGTGAATTTTTTTTAATTTTTTTCACCTTAGATTTTTATCTTGGGTTTGAAAGTAGAAATCAAACTTCTTTAGATGGTCTTTAAGATCCATTTCAGTATAAACCATTCTATGAGTCTATGGTTCTCTGGAATTTGCTACTAATTTGCACTCATACAGATCAAGGTATTGTGGTGGAGAAATATCTGGGCTAAATCTATATGACATGTTTGGGATAACAGAACAAGATGGAAATTGAGGGAAGCATGAACTTTCCATGGGTTTCTTTTCCTTTCCATATTTGCAAGGTTCACCCTGATTTAAGTGACTTGGCTTCATTTTTATTGATTTCTTCTATATGATAAAGGTTTTGCTGTGCCACTTAAAGGAAAACAATAGTTTTAAAAAGTCTCCTGTAATTGCGTTGTAATTGCATTAAAAGTCATAACATGTTTTAGTCCTCATAAGTTATTAAGCCAGCCTGAGTACTCCAGCCTCCATCTTTTAGGTCAGGTTATTCAGTTGTGAAAACATAAATCCTAGTTTTGTTCTAGAATGCCTCCTTAAAATGAGTAGATAGATAATTCAGTCTCTAAGAAATAGTATTACTGAAAAAGATGCAGACAGGAACCCTGTTTCTGTATCAGTCAGAGTTCGAAGATCTACTTCAAAGGCATTGTATTACCAGAGCACTTTGTGCAATAACTGAATGGAGTCACTCACAAGGTAGAAGTGAACATTATCCCTGATCAACTTTGTCCTCCTTCTTTGGAGTGAAGGAGCATATATAACAGCACTCCTGGAAGAAAGCCAAATATAGTCTATTTTCATGTCAAAGCACTGGCTTACTTCCTCCTTGATGTAATTCAAGAGCAATAAACTCCAAAGTTCTGCTCTACTTAGATTATTTTCTATAATTTTTGCATGCAAATATTTGCAGTGGCATGAAGGCAATCTTTCAGAAATAAAAGGTACAAACTTGGTTACCAAATGAAGAGGAGGAAATTTTCACTGAATAAAGGGTGGGCTAAGAAATTAAGATTTTATTTTGAAAGGTAAAATGAATTAATGTTTTTACAGTTTATGCAGGCTGGAAGATTTAATAGGATTATTTCTTGCATGAGATAAAATGCAATACTTTTTCAGAACTCTCTGAAAACTCACATCCACAGCAATGTCTTCAGACTCTTCTAAGTGTAAAAGGGTGCACAAGCACACCGGTACTATATCTACTAGTTTGGGAGAAATATTTTGGAATTAAAAAAAGTGATTATTACCTTTTTTTCACTGATGTTAGCCTGAAGACTATATTCACACTCTTCAAAGTAATGAAGTGGGCATTTTTGGGAGTTAAAGGCTCCCAGAAGGATTTTTGTCTTGCCTACTCTGGTCCACTTTTAATTGTTCTCCTGTATATTTCTGCTTTTTGTTTTATCTCTTAGTGCTGTTGACGCTAAAATCATGATTGGTTCTGTCTGGTTAGACTTTCTGTATCTCATTGGTGCATATGTGTTACGTATTGGTGATGGAAAAAGAATATGCATTATCTCAGAAATACTTACTTACATTCATAACTGCTATTGCTGTGTTGTACTGTGCAGCATGTAATTATTTTTGGCATATCTTCACTAACTATCACAAAGGACTGATTTATCTTTTGTTTGTCCCCCAGTCCAACTGATCTTATCACATAAATTCGCCCTTGCCTATTGAGGCATTACTGTGGTTACCAGCTCCCAGCTGGAGGGCAAAAACATGGCAAAAACCTGATAATTCTAGTTGTTTATCATGCATTAAAACACTTATTTCTTACATCACAGAGAGAAATTGACTGGCTGGTGATGCTGTGCCTGATGTACTTCCGGACATTACTGGTCGTCCTGGCTGCCAGGGCACAATTCACCAGTTGTTAGGCTGTTCAGAACACTCTTTTTTGGATTTAGATGTCATATGGTGATATTCTATATTAGGAATGATAACAAAAAAAATGGGACAGTAATAACAACAATTTTTAAAAATATATTCTCCACAGTGTTCCACTTTCATCTCACCGGCAGATTTTGTGAGTCAGCTTTGAACTCTGAGTTTCTTGTTTATCAGTCTGTAATGAGAAGTCTTTAGATAGGAACAACCTTTTTTCCATTTATGTTCTTTAAATGTATATTTTATTTTATTAACTTAAATTAAAAAAAACCCTGGAAGTAATTTTGTGCAATGTTAAAAACCAAAACCATAGAAAACGCTACTAAACCAAAACCACAAAAAGCCCCAAAACCAGAAAAGTAATTGATTTGACACAGCTGAGGTGGGTATAATCACCTGGAGGGGAGCTGAAAAAAAGTTGCTAAACATAAAAATGTGTCATTGACCTCTTAGATCGGATCTACTTCCAGTTAGAAGTTACCAGTTAAACAGGAATGGTCTTATACTACTTTGTATATAGACACACTTACAGCAAGTGTCTAAGAAAGCTGTCTCAAGGAAACAACACAAAAACAAGAAAATCTACAAGAAAATAATATATTTAAAATAGTTGTCCATATTCTTGATAAAAGAGATGGTGGTGCTCCTAGCTGTATTGTTAACTTCTTATACTTACCCCAGTTAATACTGTAGCAAGTGAGGGCTTGCCCTCCTGGAACTCTTATTACAAAAAATTCAAAAATATTTACCTTTTATTTATGTGATTCTAAGTAAACAGTAATGATAGAACCAAGGAGTAGAACTTTAAAAGTCAATACCAAAATTCAGTACAATAATTCTGGAGATTATGAACAAGTTCTTCCACTTTAATATTTCTCCTCCATTATAGCCCATTTTATTCAGAAATATAAGCCCCATTTTATATGCAGCATACACTCATAAAAGTTGCTGCAAGATTTTTCTGCCTCTAGCTAGCTGGAGCCTCAGGAAATTTGACACTGACAAGTTCTGAGGTTTTGAGATTTTGTTTGGATTAAGGAATTTGTTTAGTCAGAAAATCAATAAGAAAAATACTAAAAATGGAGCATTGAACAAACTGGAATAAAGAAAAGAAGGGGAAAAAAAAGCAAGATAGCAAAAAAAAAAAAAAGACCAAGACAATCCTCAACAACAAGAATTGTTTTTTAATTTCCATCGCTCTGATGTATGTTTGTAATGGATGATTTGGGAATGAACATCACTGTTTATAGTGTCAGTCAATATTATATATGGTTCCTTTGTGCTTTTCATTTTTGTACTGAGATAAGTAGCTCTAGGAAATGGAAGCTCCTGGGCAGTTGGCTTCCTGAAAAGCAGCTCAACTGCTGGCCCTCTGGTACGGACTTTTTTTCATTATGCCTGTAAGTTTCCTAAATGGGCGACTGTAGTTAACCTTTTACACCTCCTGCACAGCCTATGCAAAACTGGCAGGGCCCATGGAGGCCTCAGCTGTAACGTGGTTTGCACAGCACTCAGGCAGGTCTGGATCAGCATGTGTACTTGCAAATGATGAACAGCTATACAGCAGAATACTTGTGATGCACAATTACAGACATATTTCAAGTGTAATCCTGGTATCTATTCCCAGTCATGGTATAGAGAATTTTCACTGACCAACAAGTCAACAGTGCTGCAGTGAAGGAAACCATGAACTTTCAGCATGGGCCTTAGCCTCTAGTGTGTGTCACTTAATTCAGCCTTTTCTTTTAACTCCTGCACCCTCTCCCCACTTCTTTCCTGAAGAAGCTATTCAGTTAAGAATTTCAAAGCTGTTGTTATTCAAATTTTAGGAAGTCTTCTGGTTCCGCTAAGATTGTGTAGACAATAACTATTTTGGTTAGTGGAAGCTCTGACAGCAGGTATGTCCCATTTCTTGTGAATAGCATCATTTATGTAAATCTGTTTGCCCAATGGTTCAAAAACACTTATGTCAACACAGTAGATGGTGGACATTAATCATGTCATAGAGGCAGGAATATTTATCTCTCGGTAGGCACAAAAAGAAGTTCCTTGAATCAGTTTTGCTACCCGAGGAAGTGCTGAGGTAACTATACCCTGAAAGGACATGTCTCTGTGCAGTCTATTACAATCAGTCATAAGTAGTCCAGACACCAGATGTCTAACTCTGTTTAAGCTAATGACTGAAGATAGTATGATTTTTTTTTGAGCTAGTGAAAATGTCAAGTATATATAAATTAAATGAAATGTATCACTGTACTTGGGGTCATTCAAAGGTTGTACTAATTTTATTGTTTCATCATTCTCAAGATCTTAATCAGAGCCAACGTAGAAGCCTGTGGCTTCACATACTTTAGCATTTTGGTGTCTACCACCTGCTGGTTTTGTGCTTCAAAACCCTCTGAAATTTCACATCACAGAAAAGTGGATTGTTCTTCCTTTGTTCTATTTTTAAAAGAAATATAGATCTATAACACACTACTTAATTACATACTGAATATCTCAGTCCTATCCTTTGAGTAAAACATGCTTTTGGATCTTCAGTAAAAGGAAACAGAATTTATGTAGTATTTTGACCTCTGTTTCACACATTCATATTTGCAGATCTAGCATGTGAGAGGATTTGAGACTCAGCTCTTCTGTCACAACAGGATTATAGTGATGTTGCTGTACTGCCAATACTTGATTCCTGGTGCTTGAAGTTCATAAAATCAGCTCTCAAGTGTGTGCTGTGATGAAACAGTCAATGTTTATTTCTGATTTTGTGCATTGGTGGACTCTAAGCTGACAAAGAGAGATAAAGATTCTGAAGTCCAGGACTGCCCAGATACAAAAGTTACATCCACCAAGTATGAATATAACTCTCCAAGACAGACATCCACATAACATAAAGCAGCTTAAGGACTGATGCATTGCCTAGCTCTAGCATTTCTATGTATTATCACGTACAATTTCACTATATGAATAACATACCTAAATGGAATGGTAACATTTCTCATATTTTACCGAGTTTGAATTAATTTTTTTATATTAATACATGTTACTATAAAGTTGTCTAGATCCCTTTTGTGTGTGCTCTGTTTTATAGGTTAAATGTAGCTAAATTCCATTGATCACAGCAAGTAGCAAATTACTAAATACAAGGTTTGGGATTTAATTAGGTTTCACTGAATTTGCCTTATGTGGAATCTGGATTATAATACCTGTTCCTAGAACAGGGAAGATATCCTTTTGTCTCAGAATGCATTTTCAAATTGTAGTTAATTAATTTTCATAGCTGTCTGTTCCTTATCACTATCTAACTTTTACACAAGGCTTAAAATTAATATGTTTGTGGAAGATATTAATTCCATAGAAGTGCACAGACTGAAAGAAGTACTGAAATTCAGAATAAATGAGAATTTTTTTCTTCATTTTGTCTTCGTAAAGCTGCAGTTTGTGAAGCTTTCCATGACAACTGAAGATTCATCTACAGGAATAACTCAAATTCAAGCCAAACAAACCCAAACCTTTCACTCTTCAACAAATGGGTGTTTCTGCCATTAGCTTTGGGGGCTTTTTGTATGTATCCTGGAATATATACGTTCTTCTCTGGGAGTGTTACAAATTACAATATCAAGCAGTTCATGTGTTCTCATCTCCTTCTTATAAATTAAACATCTGGTAATCCTAAAGAAATGGTTCATCATTGTAACAATAATTTTTTCCACCCACTGTAATGCAAACAATCTCGTTCTCCTAATTATCTACTAGATTTTCAGTTGCTTGCAAAGCCAAAAGATTTTTGCATAATTGTGCCTACATTCTATCCAAATAAAGGGGAATTTTCTCTTATATGCAATTATCTGTCAAAAGCAGTACACTCCTATAGTGTCTCCATTCATCCTTCAGCTAAAAGCATTGGTCAATATATATGCAAATTATTTTTATCTTTATATAAATATACGTATATATGAATATATATATGCCTACATATTATGTCTATGTCTAAATATTATGTTATACACACATAATATACAGAATCAGCAAACTAGCAATTTTTTTACATGAAACAATGTATAGGCATAATTCTATTTTAGGATACATATAAAACCAGCAAAATAACAATGCAAATAGTTATGAGAAATACAGATTTTACTAGAGCATTCTAAAAATAGTAAAATGCTTTGTATAAATCCTATAAATAATATGTCTGAACATCTTAATTTTTGAATATTGTATACAATATACTGTTAGAACAGAATATTCACATCAAGTGTAATAGTTACCAGAGGCAGCAAAGTCCAGCCTTTGGAAAAAAAAATCTTGAAAATTTTTTGAGATTTGCATTTTAAAACTTACCTTCCATATAATATGAATCTCAGTTTGATTGACACTATAGATTTAAACTGTTTGTATGTACGTTGTGCTTGGAGGTTCTTTCTTTACTCGGGGTGCTAGTTGCACTTTTGCCTTTTGAAAATGTTGCAAAATATGAAAGTGCTTTTTACTAAGCCCATCAATTTGCTGTACCTAAGTGATATATTTTCTTTTTTTACTTACATAGAAACAGGTTGAGACAAACTGAAGCAAAGGATCCTGAAATGTCAAATCATTGATTCCTGTGTAAAGATGATCTTGCGTTGTACACAAAAGGCCACATGTATTTCCTTCTTGAACAATACAATATAGATGGCAGGATGTGTGTCATGGGTATAGTCTGCTGCCAGTTTAGACTCTCAGAGAGCTGACTTTAGCCTGTTTAGCATACTGGCTGATAGAATCCTTTGTGAGGCACTGCTGAGTCCAGAAAGGCCATTTTTCAAGAAATAATTCCTAAAGATGCAGGAGAAGGTCATCGCCATGTGCCAAAAGATGAGTTAGCTGGGGGGAAGACTAGCCTGGGTCTAACAGAGAGCTTTGTCTGGAACTCAGGGGAGAAAATGAGAGTGTATGACCTTTGGAGGAAGTGGCAGGTAACTCAGGAGGACAACAAGTATGAGATTATGCAAGGAGCAAGTTAGAAGTGCTAAACCCCAGCAGTCATATGACTACTGTTGTGAAAGATAATCAAAACTGCTTCTATAAATACATTAGCTACAAAATAAGGGCTAAAGAAATTCTCCATCCATTATTTGATCTGGAGTGAAGCATACTGACAAAGCATGTGGAAAAGACTGAGGTACTTCATGCTTTTTTGCCCTGGTCTTTAATAGTCAGATGAGTTGTTCTGGGGGTACCCAGACCCCTGAGCTGGAAGGGCCGGGGGTAATGGGCAGGATGAACCCCGAGTAATCCTTGGGAAAATGGTCCGTGGCCTGCTACTCCTCTTAGACAGATGTGAGTCAACAGGTCTGGGTGGGATTCACCTAAATGTGTTGATAGAACTGAGAGAAGTACTCATTGAGTAACCTTCAGCAATTTATTTTCTATACAAGCAGACTGATGGTGCTATAGCATAATGAGTTAGGATTAGTTTCCAATATTTTATATATCTGAATCAATAAGTTTTCCTCTACTATGTGCTTTTTAGAAAGCTCAGAAATAATCCATTTCTACATGTGTCATGCATCATCTCTTGAGCAGAAGTGAATGGCACTATAAAATCTTTCATGTTGGTTGCCTGGTGACTAGAGATCTTTTTTGTCTCCAAGTGCAAGATTTCTGAAGCTGATTTGCTGACAAGGCCAGTTTTCAGAACTGTTATAATTAATGAGCTAACAAGGGAAGTACATTGATTCACTTTCTTAAACACTAATTCAAATTATTTCTATTCAGGGAAAATATTGAGTATTCTGATATAGAAAGGAGAGGTAACAAGAATACCAACAACCCCATCAGCAACAACAGCTATAAAAGAAGTGCTGTATCTCTAAATTATTGCTTCAAATCCAAATTAACAATAATTCTGTGAATTTTGGTTATAGTTTACAGGAGGGGAAACAAAGTTAAAAAAACAAACAAATGAACAAAAAAAAAAATCAAAACCACCACCACCACCACAAAAATATAGTCTCGCATGTCCAAAAGAGAAATGTAGCCATGGATTTAGTCCTCTACAGCTATTTTGGGTATTCATTCTTAGCTCCCATGTTTTTGACAGCTGCTGAAAAGCCATGTATTGATTCCTTACATTCTTCTAATATAATATTTGGTAAGATTATTTTTTCAAGTTTGTTAAAATATCCTTTCCATATGCTTTAAATGCTTTAGAGACAATGCAACTATGGTTTAAAGTATGGACAAACAGTTTACAATAATACACAGTTCTTTTCAGCTGTGTTTTTGTACTATAATTCACTTAAAGGACTTTAATGACCATATTATTCAGGTTTATGCTGGTGACATTTGTTTAGTGTGCACATGAAAGTGAAGTATTTGATTTTTTGTGGCAAGCTCTGATGACAGGTATCTAGACTAAAGGAATGCCATAATCTGGGCTTCTGTGTTGGCAATGTTGTGAGCTCTGAGAGTGTTAGTAATAGGCACTGCCCTCACATTTTCTAATGAAATATCTTGAAAAACATTTTGCTCCCTACTGTACTACTGAACACAGAACTGGACTTCAGGATAAGAAAACACTTAAAAAAATACATATCAAAATACAGATTCTGAAGTATGGTTTTATATAAGAAACTGTCCACTTTATGTCCCCAGTGGAATACTATCCTAATTATCATTTGTTAGGACTTTTTCCAGTGTCTGAAATAGTCACACTGAAATGACAACATTTGTTCTGTTGGAATTTATTCTATTAGCCAAAATTTCACCCACCATTTTTATTCCTAGCAAAAGGCTTGTCTGAGGTATCTCTATGTGTTGCCACAAGTGAAATTTTCTGTATTTACTATTCCGGTCTAGAAAAATCAATAGTCTCATGAACTCATGTTATTTCCATTTATGAATTTGGTTTCTCTTGTAAATGGGAAAAAAGTATAAAATATTATAAAATTATTCTACTCAAATTTATGGTTTGTCTCTTCAGCAGCCAGCTAAGTGTCAAATACTGAGTTCTGTGTTACTACAGAGTAATAATGCTGTTAAACTGTGAACTTTCACAAATATTAATAAGAATTACCTTGCAGAAAAAAATGGGGACTTTTCATCAGTAGAAAGCATTAAAATTTTCACTAACTATAAGATCTCAATGAAATGTAAATTTTTGGCTGCTACCACTATCTCTGAAGTCAATATGAGTGTGGTTTTCATGCACAAAAAAGGACAATAATTTAGAAGTAAATAATACCATCTAATTTTGCTCCAGTTTAATTCTTTTTAATAAACCATTTTTGTATCATACTACAGAGTCACAGAATGGATCAGGTTGAAAGAGAGCATAGCAGGTTATCATAGGAAAGTAAAATACTGCCACACAGTAAAGCTCTTCCTGATAATCAGGTGGAACTTCCTTTGTATCAGTTTCTGCCCATTGTCTCTTGTCCTGTTGCTTGAAATCACTGAGCAGAGCCTGGATCCATCCTCTTGGCACCCTCACTTCAGGTACTTACACACAATGATAAGGACCCCTCTCATTTTCTCTTCTTGAGGCTGAACAAGCCCAACTCTCCCAGCCTTTCCTCATAAGACAACATGCTCCAGGTCCCTTAATCATCTTTGTTGTCTTCTACTAGACTAGGTCCAGGAGCTCCATGTCTCTTTGGTATTGAGGAGCCCAGAACTGGACACAGAATTCCGGATGTGGCCTCAGCAGGGCTGAGTAGAATGGCAGGATCACATCCCTGAACATGCTGGCAGTGCTTTTCTTAATGCACCCCAGGATACCAATGATCTTCTTGGCCACCAGGACACACTGCTGGCTCATGGATGGCAGACTTGCTGAGGAGATATCTGCCCCTCCATCCAAGTTATTGATGAACAAGTTAAACAATATCAGATCAGTATTGAACCTCGGGGACACCACAAGTGACAGGCCTCCAACCAGATCCTACACTACTGGTTACAACCCCCTGGGATCTCCCAGTCAGCTCGTTCTTTACCCACCTCCCTGTCCATTCACCTCATCCACACTTCCTGAGTTGGCTTGTGAGGATGTTGTGAGAGACAGTGTCGAAAGCCTTGCTGAAGTTGAGGTAGACAATATCCACTGCACTCCCATTGTCTATCCAAGTAGTTGCTACATGGAAGACAATCAGGTTGTTCAAACATTATTTACATTTACTGAATCCATGCTGACTACTCCTGATCATCTTCTCGTCATAGAAGATGGATAGATTTGACCTTCACAAAGATGCACTTTATTACATTTCCAGGGATTGATATGAGGCTGACTGGCCAGTAGTTTTCTGAATCCTTCATGGCCTTTTGGAAGACCAGGGTAACATTTGCAATCTTCCAGCCCTCAGGCACCTCTCCTGATAGCCACAACCTTTCAAAGAGAAGCACATGTATGCCATCCCGTTCAGTATCCCCATCCCTTCCATCAGGCCCCACAGATTTGTGGATTCCAAATTTTCCTGACTCTAACTCAATCGCCCCGAACCAAGGGAAAGTCTTCTTCCTAACATTTCTTTACCCTGGGCTCCTGGACCAGAGATTCCTGGGGACTGGTCTGGTCAGTGAAGACAGCTGAGAAGAAGGTATCTGATAACTACCTTCTCAGCACGCTCTGTAAGTAGGATTCTCCATCCATTTTTAATAGCCTCACCCACATATGCTTTAGTTTTAATTTTGAAAACAGTGCTTTATTATTTCACCAGTTTCTCAGTTTGAAGAGTTTGGAGATTTTTTTTCTTTTTAGTTAGAAAATAAACAAAAAAACCACACACAAATGAAAATATTTCTGTATACAAAAGGTATTTTTTTCAACAACTAGAAACTATTAATGAGCAGAGAATTCCAGAAATGCCCTTTAAACCTATGTCTTAGTTTTCCTACGATATCTTCCCCTTTCCTGGGCCATATTTGTTATTTTAATTCCGTTTGGAAAACCTAAAGTTTAACTATGTCAAAGTTATGCACCTTCTGGTTTTAACCTCTGTGAAGTGCATGAAATTAAGTCACCACTGGCTTTATAAAGACATGTTCAAGATTTATGAATATACTATACTGGTGTCTCTCATTTGATGATTACATATATCCCCAAAGTTTAATAGTCTTTACATAAACTCATGATTATATGAGGTTTGTCACAAATAACATTTTGAGTTCAGGTATTGATTATATATTACAGGGGTAAATAGTGATGAGATTGGCAGCCTACATGGTTCCTAACAGTAAGTTTCTTCTTTTTTTCATATAGCTTAGAATTTTTTAGTTTCTTCTGAGCAACTGAATTGCACTACCTTGACATTTTTGTGTTTTAGTTTGTGAGAGAGCATTTTGGTCCTTCTCTTTTCTTCTCTGGGTTTGTGCTAGTCAGCATCTCTTATATTTAGGGCCACAGGCCTTTTCTGCCTAGCTCTCTTCGGTGTGTAGGCATTACAGCAGGCTTGATTGAACCTTTTCCTAAAAGTATTCAGCCAATTGCCCCAATGAGAGATCAGCAGTCTCTGGAATAAAAGTGGCTTATTAAACCAGAGTGAACAAATAATCTTCAGCCATTCTTTCCACCTGAAAAGAAAATTTTATGCATGTAGCATATTCTTTACACAATCAAATAAAGCTAAACTCTCAAAGTAAAAATTGAACTGTTCTGTACACTCAGCTCAAAGACTTTAGTCAATACAAAGTCACATTGATTTATTCTGATAGAATCTATTTGAAATTATCACTTTGCCTCTCTAAAGGTTAGAAAGTAATAGCTGTATTATGTCATATTTATAATACTAGCAGTTATACCTCTCCACTAGGATTTTCAACATCAGAATACTCAAGCCAAAGCCAAATAGAGTGGAGAAGCAATAGTACTGTATCTCCCTACTTGAAAGTCATTTAAATTTCACCTTGTGCTAGTCTTAAGCAAACGATCTGCTACATTAACCAAATATTGGAGATTTTTTCCATTTTTAAAGTCATGAAATATTACACGTACTACTTTATAAAGCAGAGGCAAAGCTTTGTGTTTGTATTATTATAGATTACTTTTGTAAAATGAAAATAGAGACCATAAATCAAAATAACTCATATGTTTCTCGGTTAAGAGCAATTTTAAGGTTTTATTATTTTTTTTGCTGTTTAGGTTATATCACTTATCTTTTTACACTTAACTTCAAAATTTTTTGGTATGTGTTGCTTAAATTCTGTACTAATTAAAGCAGTACTTCTAAATGTATTTTCTTCTCTCCTTCATGATAGCAGGCTTTACAGAAACATTCCATACAAGCAAAAGCACTCCTTAGAACCTCTAGTGAGAATTTTGTCTCCAGAAAATAGCTTAAACAGTCACTGAATTTTCAGATTATTTTTAATATGAAAAATAGTACACTAAACAAATAATTCAGACACGAGACTTCTAAAGTCTCTTTGGAAAAATTAGGTGGAGAAAACTTGAAAATTTCCAGGATATCATTTTTGGTGCTTGGTGCAGGTCAAAATTCTGCAAAATAAGAGGTATCATATTCCAAAGGGAAAATCATAATGTGATAAGTTTTTCTGGGTTTTGGAGTTGTCATTTTTTGTTGCTCTTCTTGCTGCTATTACTTTGTTTTATTTTGTTTGTTTGGTTTTTTTTTTTGGCTTTATTTTCTTAAAACATACATGTCCTCAGACATATATATGTATACATTTACAGACAGTAATTTTGTGTGTTTTAATTCCTGTTTGCTCTTTTATTTATTTAAATAATTTATTTAATACACAGTTGGTGTCAGATTTCCATACAGGAATAGGATTCATTCAAATAGTAACAAATGATGTATGAGAGTGTAGGGGGCTTCTCTTGAGAAAAAAATCACTTTTCTATCAAAGATTTGTAATACAGTTTCACAATGGTTTAGACAACTAGTCAGGCTTTTTATCCATGCTGTTATGTGTTTAATTTATGTGGGTTCCCATATTTATGTGTGTGAAAGAAGGTGCAAAAGGTATAAAATTATTGTTATAACTTAAATTACAAGGATACTCCACTACTAATTTTGTTTTCTAATCCTATCTTATTAATATTTTCTATTAACAAAAAGGGGAAAAAAAACCAAAGAAAGAAAATTAACACGCATCTCCTCACTTTATGTCATCTTGTCAGGAAAGTGGCTTAAACATTGAAACACAAGGTGTTAGTTCCTATAAATTACATAAGCTAACTGTGAGAGAAGCTAAGGATTTCTAAATGCAATGATATTTTGTACGATTATTGGTGATAGAAAAAAATGGTTGGGAGGTGAATATTGCATGACAATCTTAAGAACAATTAATTTAGAAATAAAATATCTGTTTGTATTATCTCTATCTTTGGATTGTCTGTATTTTTTGGAAAGAAAGTGATTGTCCATAAAGTGTGGTATAGACAGAAATTGATGGTATTCTTATTTTTATAGTAGTACTCTGCAATTTTAGATTTAGTCTTTCAAAACTCTACTGTGATTTTTAAATAAATCAGAGAGCCAAGTCTGGACATATTTCGAGATTACTTTGCTGAGGTATGCGTCATAGTTCACGGTTTCATTTCTCCATTTGTACAGAGGGTTTGGATTTAAAAAAAAAAAAAATTGAAATTAATATGGTGCATTATTGAAAGATTAAAAATACTACCACTTCACCACTGGGAATAAAAGATAATCACCAAATGATTGCTTTCATCATGAAGTTTCTTTGGAAATTTTGGTCAATGTCATCTTTTTTTGCCTACTTTTACCCACACTTGCAAGCTGGTAGATGTGTATTTTATTCTACAAAGTATGAAAAATGATCCCTTCATGGAAATTACAATCTAGTATTAGTCAGATCCATTAATAAGAAGGTTCAAAATAATCTAGAAGTGTTTTCTGCTGTATTCAGTATCTGAAAGTGCTCATGTGGACGCTCCAAGTCTCAGAACAAGGAAAAGACAAGAATGGTCAGAGATTAGAACCTCCATTTTAAATTGCATTAAACTCTGAAATTTTAAACTCGTGGTGAAATGACTGATGAAACTAGATGACAGAAAAGTCTTTAGCCAATACTTCTGTTTTTTCTTTAAAAATCTCTTCTCAGTTAATATTCCGTTCCTTTCCTTTTTTTTTTTTGCACGTGTCCTCAACTTGAAAAGTTCAGATAAGAATATAAGAAATCATTTGACTAAAACTTTATCTATGTTCTGCTTTAGATTATATAGTAAAATAAAGCTATTAACTGCATCCATTTTTAATCATGCACTTTTTCCTCTGTGTCTTATTTTCCTAGCCCAGAGTGTATTGGAAAACTGTTAAGAAAATGCATTTTGGGGGACAAGTTGGAAAATCAATAATATTTATAAACATCAGAAATCAACAGTTTTTCACTAGTTGTCTTATTTGTGTTATGCAATGATGTGACTGATTTTGTATAGTGAGAATTATGGAGTATTACTATCTTTATTTTGGATACAACTGCTTTGTTGCACCAAATTATCTTACAGCACCCTTTTTCTCAGGCAAGTATCTTTAAATGCTAAAAGGATTCTGCTAGGAAAAAGTTGAGATCCCCATTCACAAGGACACTTACCTGAGTTTTTCTGCTGACCCTGATTTGTGTATGTCAATGATTTTGGAGCTGAGCAGAGAACAAACACTTTTCAGTAAAAACATTTCTCCTTCTTCTTCGGTTTCAGTTTCCATACTTGTTTGCTTCTTCCTACATTGTTCCAACTGATATTTATGTGGGACTGTGGTGTAAACCAGACAGATGACATTTCTGGAGGAAAACCAGTAATGAGGCTCCTTTTTCTAACCCTCCTTACATTTATGTATTGGTACAATGAAGTCTTGCCCTGAAAACAGCAGTTTTGGTTCAGTTCAGAAGGCTGCCTCCATTTCAGAGGAGCTTCTTAAACTGCTTTCTCTCTGACTGAAATTTATCCTGAAACTATACCCTGAATAACTGCTCACTTCTGACAATAGTGTCCTGCAAAGAAAAGTAATCATGAACTTGATTATCCACAATTGCACCCGATGTAGTAATTTTTCTTACAAAGTAGTTGTAAAAAGCTACACTTATGGTCTGGCAGCATTTGATACTTCTGTTTTCTCAGTGGTAAGTGGAAGTATAATATGTAGCTGTAAAAGAGAATCAAGTGTATTGTGTTACTATGTGCTATGCAAGCCACAATACTCAGGTTGCATTGTGTTCTCTTCTCCTGAAAAAGAACACATAATTTGAGTTTTACTGTACCAAATTATATCACTTTGAGACTCTGATTGCTACATGTAGTGAGCTATTATTTGTATGGCACAACAAGCAATCAACTACTGAACAGCATCATGTGTACTGATGACACTACTAATACTGAAGCACATTCTAGTACTTGGAATGTGGGGGAAATATAACAGAACTACATTGCTTTTTTGGAAATAATCTCTAATTATACCTTTTTCTTCAATTTAAAGTATGAACTTCCAAACCTGGGCTCATCTACTCAATTCCTCCCATAATAAAATTCATTTTTATATAAAAGAATTAATGACTCATTTCCAATTTTAGCTAAATATTAATTCAGCTATGGTAGTTCAGCATTAAAGAATGGGCAGCTTAGAAGTGAAGAAGCCATTATGAAAGATTGCCTGTCATGTGCAATTCTGTGGATGTTTACTGAGCAGCACTTGACCTAAGTTACAGCTGAGTATGTAAGATGGATTTCCAGCTTTTTGTAAGGTCTCCCCATAGCATAAAAAATAAATGTTCAGACTCATTCCCAGGAGAAGAAAAAAAAAAGCAGTAGAAAAGCATTATTTAGAATTCTCTGTCTATCTTTATTGCCCTTCTGTATTCACAGATCCCATTTCTTTACTGTGATTTCAAAGTGCCTTCTCTGAAAAGCTTTTGCTGAGTAACATGCTTGTAAAGCATGTGACATGACATTATATTCTTGTATATGATTTATTAATAAAACAAACCTTAAGAAAATGTTACAATTTTAGTTTGACTGTGTTCCCTATATTTATACTTTTGCTTTCCAGCTGAAGAATAGTTGAGTATTTTTGATCTTCTGGTAGATGACTTTCAGCTTTTGTTCATTTTGGGGTCAAAAAAACGAATCTCATTACTAGCAATGATTTGACATTCTAGAGTGATTGAACAGAAGTAACAGGAAGAAACAGTTGGTCTCATAAAAATAAAAAAGGATTATTTCAGTTGTAATTTTACATTTGAAAACTGGATTAGGGCTGTAGAAGGGGGCATATTTATCTGCAGTCGTGTCCCACTTTGTAGAGAGAGTGAAGAAAATAATGGTCATTAAATCACAGCTTTCCTCAATTATTTATTTACTGTTTATTTCCAAACCATACTGATTTTTTAATGTTTAGACCTTTTTTTGAGATTAAATAATTTGAGTAACCCACACTTGATATTTTCACCATCTAGAATATTTTTATTATCTCTTATTCTTTTCAGGAACAGTTTCTAGTAACCCTGACTAATAATGTCTTCCTTAGCAGTGTGCTGGCCAGTGGCTACTCTGCAGTATCATTGCCATGGAGTCTTGCTGAGAGGAAAGAAACCACTCAGTGTTGTTTTTATTTTTTATTTCAGAGCACTTCTAATGAGTAGTGATTGTAGTATCCTTCTGGTTTCTTGCACACAACAGAAGTTTTTCTTCAATCATTCTTACTTTGCTAAGGATTGGAAGGAAGTGAAAGCACTAATGGCCATGAGCTATAATAGGAAAAGTTTGTGGTCTCCTTTTGTGATCTCTTTTTTCTCTGAACTGCTGCGAAACCCATACATATTACTGAGACCAGAGTAAGAAAATTAGTCATGATATTAATTAGAAAAACAGTTATCCAAAAAAACATGTGTTGTCATTTGTCTTAAAATAATAAATGCTCACCCCAAAGGCCTCCATGACAGGGAGTTTTTTTCCATTTTTGGTGAGAAATTCCTGATTGTCCTTTATGCTTTTTTTTCCTTTTCTTTTTTTTCTCCCTGGGAAAGTGGAGATATATTAAAATATATCTCCCTGGGAAGTGGAGGTATATTATGATATTTCTGAAGGTTTGTACTATTTAGGAGACCTGAAAAAACAAACTACTCTGAAATAAACCTGAAATTATGTTTAATAAAATTTATGGGCTAATAGAATCTGAGTCATACCACTAATTGTCCTTTCATCATAGGTAGAGCACTTAGGGGGAAGAGGTAAATGACATATGTCACTGTGCCTCTTTAGTTTTGTCCCTGCCTACTTATGTCTCTCTCCATATCCCTGCAGGAGTATTGAAGGTCAACACAAGGTGTCTTCCTATTTTTTTTTTCTCTTTTGCATTAATATGGAAGGATTTGTAGCTTTCACTTGATTCTTTCCGATGATTATAATAGATTTCATCACAGCATTTAATACTGATATCTATTGAAATGATTTTGGGAAGTGGACTGTATCAACTTATTTCACTCAAACCTACAAAGACCTACCTAATTTCATTCATATTTCTTCCTAATTTATTCATGCCTTTTTGAACTACTGGCAGTTTTCAAGATGACTAAATGCTAAAAATCTTAGCTGCAGAGAATTTATTATAAAGAATAACCTTGAGGGATGCATAGATGTAAAATTTAACGTCATCTCGTACAGATTTGTCTCTCCTCAGAACAGAAAACAACTCTGCAACCTAAGATTGAATGAGCAGGTGGTAGAGACTTTCTGATTTGATCATGTTGCTTTTTTAGACAGAATAATTGTTCTGATTTATGGTTATCACCTGTATTTCATGGGTGCTTGCTTCCAGCTCTAATTAATGGATAATTTTTAACTGTTGCAACGTTAATTGTTCCTTGGATTTCAAGAGGTAGAGGAGAAAGAGTTGTTAGTAAATAGAGGCTTTTGTTTTATGACCCTTTTTGTATTAGAAATGGAAATTGTAATTGTTTGGGGTTGGTTTTGGTTTTTTAGTTTGGGTTTTTTTTTATTCCTGTTGGTTGGCTTTTTTGGTTAGGGTTTTTTCTAAGATATGATATTTCATACAATCTCTGAAATAAGAATATTAGGCTATGTATGTACTAATGTTCATGATTAAAATTATACAGAGATTATCTTTAGTGTAAATATATCTTATTTTAAAACTCTCTCATATAAGATCATTTGACATTTCTCAGTGCATACTAGAATTTTTACATAATTTGATTATTTATATCTTGTCACTATATAGTACAAAAACACAGTTCTATAAATCACTTGGTATTGTTTTTTGACTAATGAATTCCTTTCAAAGATACATAAAATCTTGGTCTGAAAATTTAAAGACATGGAGAATCCATCACTTTCCTTTGCTATGTCATTTCAGTGATTGTGTGAACACTAGGCACAGTTATGCTGTTTTTTATAGAAGTTCTTCTGGTCATGCTATGAATAATGAAGAAAAAATGGATTACAAAAGAACATCAATTTATAAAAGTCAGTTACAAGAGTAATGGCAGTGCGAACACAAATATGAAGTAAGATTTTTAAGTACTAAATTACAATAGTACTTTATAGTACATTAAATATAATACATAAAGTAGAAGAGGTCAGAGATCATGCAGATGTAATAGAGAGATGTGGATGAATATTGAAGTGGTTTTTTAATAAAGTCATCCAAATTTCACACATAGTTACCAAAAAATGCAGAAAATAGATTTCAATTAAAACAGCATTCTATTTATGAGGTTTACGTGAAACTGTTGCTAGAAATACGACTAGAAAAGTTGGTAAGACTTCATGGTTTGCCTTTAATTATTTTAAGTGTACAGGGTAATATTGGGGAACTATTTGCCAAAAAACTCAAAACAACAAAACATAAAAACCTCATGAAGGCAAAACTATCTAACTGATTCTGAAAGGTGCCTTTTTATTTTTTTAATCTATTATTTATAGAAAATGTGGTTCCCCCAAGAACTGTATCTGTATCATCTTATCTTTCACCATTCATGAGTCATTCTTGTTACAAACATTCCCACTTATAAGCAAATTTTACAGTTTATATTACTGGTACATTTTCTGTATCTTTCAGACTTTGTGTAAATATTTTCAGATTAATTCCTCAAATTTTCTTTCTGATTCGCAGTTTCTATAGGTAGACAGGCCTACTGCATTAACCGACAGGCACTTTTTAGCACCAAATTTGGGTTTTACGTTGGCACCAAATCCCAACATGCATATTTTGTGTCTGGTCTCCCGTCAGACAGTTGTGGCCTAGGTGTGAGCCTTCAATGGCAAACAGAGATGTCATTGCAACATGATTATTGCACTCCCCTGGAAAGCATAAAATCAGCAGGACCATTGTAGTTACAAAATCATCACTACATTCCAACCTTCATAAGGAAAAACTCTCCATCTGGTGAAAAGGACATGGTTCTACATTGTGCTAGAGCTCACCTTATCAGAGATTGGATCTGCTTTGATTGGATAGGTGAAACTTGTATAAGAATATCATCAGCAGGCTGTAATCACACTTTATTATTGTCAAGGAGACATATTCTATGGACTAGGGCTAAAATGCTGTGACAAAATTGTGGTGATTAATTTTGAAGTATTACTTTGTGAAATACAGTTTTAAATAGAGTGTATTTTAGAGCTAATAACATAGATAATATTTCAACAATTTAGTTATCTGTAGGTTTGTCCACAGAACAAGTTTAACATTTTAGAAAAAATACTTCAATCTTTCAACATTTAAAAAAATCATGAGTATCCTAGCTTTTCATTGGCATAACAGAGACAACTTTACCCTGTCCAACTTTGGTTAAGTCAAGCTCCTGCTCACTTGATTCATGTGATGCATTTGTGAGCTTGGCCTTTGCTGATGGGAAGGAGAGGAAAACAGGTTTATTGAGGTCTATTATGCTCCCATTAACCTACAAAGCGGAGACACTTGCTGTCATTTTAAGTGTTCATCTATTGAATTCAGCAACATTAAAGTTGACCACCTCTGCCCTTCCTAACATATGTCATTATAATCAAAGGAAATGTCTAAAAAGCTGGAGTACTCCATCTGTAAGTTGCAGATCAGGCTTGGCTTGCATTCATGGGCAATGTGCCCTTATGGATATGAATATTAATATTAATATTAATGTTTTAAAATGGTAATCTTTGTGAATAGTTACTGTGCCCCTTTATGCCCTTGTTTCCTTTTTGAACTTCAACATTTGTTTGATATTTTCTAATTATATCCTTTCTGTCACGAAACAGACATGAACATGGCCCTCTGGTCAAGGCTGCATTCGGGTTCTGCAACCTACAACTCTGGCAAGAAAAAGAAATTGTGGCCTCAAATTAATTAGAGTGTGTCTCATAAAAAAAAAATTAAAATTATGCATAAAGAGAGTCACTAAAAAAATATGTGAGTCCTTAAAGTTGTTTTAATTTATCTGCATCTTGTCGGTTTCAATAGTTATTTCTATTACTTTTCAACCTCTGTGTTCCAAGTACATATGTGAATCAACAGAATTAGTTAGCAAATGGAGAAAACAGGGCTTGTGTTTATGAATAGAGCTGTGTCTGAAAATTGCATGTAGGAAATTACTTTGACTTTACTTTTTTTCCCCCAGTTCTGTTGCTTTTTCATGCCCAGGTTTGTTTATTTTTTTTAAAATCTGGTGGATAAGTTCCAGAAACAACACCTGCATGTCAATCACATGCAATTTGCAATTTCCTTAGACTGTTGGTTACTTTAGTTTTTTGTGGAAAAGATGCAATTACATGCCAAATTACACTGATCATATTAATATTAGACCTCATGTTTACCCATGCTTTCTTTTTTGGAAATCAATGACCCTAGAACCATCATGATATTAAAAGGTAGACAGTGAAGTATTTAAATTATATATTAGACAAATTAGCACAAGAAAATGCCAATTCCAGTATAATTTGTTTTCCATTTGAATAATGCATGTCTTATCCCTCAAATTCTGTATCTTCATAGCACTGCTGCATAAGAGAGGACTATCTCTGAAAAACTTCACAATGTGGATTTTGCAGAGTTGCTAAAATTGTGGTGTTTTTAGAGCAGAACACATATTTTTTTCTGCCTGCAACCCATAAAAAATTCTAACAAGGACACTGAAAAAGGGATCAGATTGAATCATGTATGAATTTTAATTTAAACTCCATTCATGTACATGTAAGTACAGAGTTCATGCAGATGAGGAGGCCAGGGCGCAGCATTCAGCATAAAAGTGGAAAAAATGCTGTCCAAGCCAGAAATGTATCTTTGAGGCCAAGAAGTTATTATGAGTTGCCTTAGGAAGAGCATTCCCAGCATTCCTAGGATTCCCAGTGGTATCCCGCAGTGCATCAGGAAGAGCACAGACAGTAGGTCTAGCAACATGATCCTGATCCTGTCCCTCTACACAGCCGTGATGGGGCTGTATCTGGAGTGCTGTGTCCAGTTCTGAGCTCCTCAGGACAAAAGAGACACCAGGCTGCTGTAGCAGGTCAAGAGAAGGGGAACAAAGGTAATTAAGGAACTAGAGAATCACTCTTATGAGGAAATGCTTATAAAGCCGGGCCTGTTCAGCCTTGAAAAGAGATCACAGAGAGAAGACCTCATCAATGTCTGTAAATATCTGAAGGGAGGGTATCAAGAGGATGTCTCTTCTCCTTGGTGCCAAGCAATAGGACAAGAGACAAGGGGCAGAAACAGATGCACAGAAAGTTCCACCTGAAGATGAGCAAGAACTTTACTGTGGAGGTGACTGTGCACTGGAACAGATTGCTCAGAAAGGCTGTGGAGTCTCCCTCACTGGAGAAATCCAAGAACTGTCTGGACACATTCCTGCGCAATGCGCTTTAGAGTGACACTACTTGGCAGGAAGGTTGGGCCAGATTACTGGCTCTGATGCCTTCCAACTTTATGCATTCTGTGTTTCCATGATTCTATGCTAAGGCAGAAGGTTTTATTATCTTTTCTTAATTAACTGAATTTAAGAACGAACCTATTAGCTAAATGGAGCTAAAAGTTTTAAAAGGTGTGGGACTCACAGTGCAGGAATTTCTTGTGACTTGTTACATTATTTTTATTCTGTAACTGGTGAAAAAAACCCTCAGTTGCTGCGCCAGCAGTTGGCTTAAGATAAGATTTGCATTAAAATGCATGCTAGGTGCACATTATAGCACTTTGCTGTTACGCAGGTGCTATTGAGGAAGGTTCTCTACAAATTACAAATTCAGCAGTTTAATGAGTCTGTCAAGCTTGTCAATTGTCAAGGAGAGAAAATGGATAATCATCAGGAAGAAAGTTCAAGGTGATGTCTTTGCTAAGGTGTAGAATGCTAATATCAAATGAGTGTGAGTACGAACAACCGCTGTGTGAAAATTATAAATCTTTTTCTCAGTATCTCTGTGCCTTATAGTGCAGCTAGCACCACCCATTGGCTTCACTCTGCTGGCTGTTATGTGCCAATTATTTCAGCATTGAAGCCCTTACAGCTGAAAAAAAACCAACCCTCTGGTGAACACCTTTTTAATTAACTGGTATGTTAACTGTTAAACTTGACATGTATCTTCCTGTTACTAAGGTTACATTCTTTCTCCCAAGAATAACACAGAAATGAATAGTTTTCTTAAAGATGCTAAAAACCTGAAAGGAGGGAAAAGCAAACACTCAATTCCTTGTAAGGCAATCTCCTCTCATATAGAGGGATTAAAACACCTGTCAAAGAGAGTCTCTTTCTTGCCTGGGTAGCCTATGTTACAGGATATGTTATAACCCAAATTCTTTCTTCTGGAGTCGCAATTCTAAGTATTAGGCATTTTTCAGTTTATTGGTTTTTTGTTTGCAATCTAGAGATATCTACGATGTTCAAACATTGTGAAACAAAGCCATCAGAGAAGAGAAAAGAGAAAAAAAATCCCTGCTTAAGTTTATCCATCATGAGAAAGATTTTGATCTTCTCAGTTGTTAAGTCTTTTAATTTTTAGCTATGGAAAATATTATTTTATCAGCTATGCTGCATGAAAGCTTGTATGCTCAAAAAGGAAATGTTGTTAAGCAGATTACAACTGAATTTATAAAAAAAAAAACAAGATAATTCAGCTAATCAACTTTATCATTTTTTTCCATGTGAATTTTGATATAATTGATTTTTAACATTTTTGCCAAATTACTGTAATTCAATAATTGTTGTTTATATTGATAAATTTTAAAAGCTCTACTTGCTTTCTATGAACATGAGTCCCTTTTTTGTTTGGATTCTGCCTTCTCTCTGATTAAAATTTCAGAATCAAATAGGGTATTCTTAAAATAATTATTTTGGTGAGGTTTAGGTAACTTGGGGGCAGTTCTACCTGTTAATTCGTTGTTTGTTTATATAGTCCTAGAGCACTTTTGACTGATATTGTGTGTTTCTTGAGCACAAGCACATGTAACGAAGTGGAACACTTCTATTAAAATTAACAATGAAATCTGTGTATTTCATTGGGTGCATGACAGTAAAAGTGATGACAATTCAGATTGACTTGTTTATACATGATTTACACATTTTGGTCATGTATGAAATGTGTTAGACCACTTAATATACTTTTAGTGACCTTTGCATAATTATGCAGTAGTTGTCTCTTGAAAGAGGTTTCTCCTTTTCCAAGCTCTCTACTGATCATCATTTCAAACTCAAAATCTTAGCATTCTTCTGTGTTTTACTGCAAAAGAGACTGTAAATGCCATTTTGAAGTTTGCAAATCACTGGACAGCCTGTGAAATAAAATGCAATATAAAATAGTAAAAGGATCAGAACAGATTCTCTTTTGGTACAAGATTACATGTTTCCCTTAAAGTCAAATGATGTCTCACTCTTTTTAAATACTTACTCCTCTCTCTTCATTCAAATGGCAGTTAAACTGGAGTTTAACTGGTTCTTCCCTGTCTCCTCATTTCCATTGCATGTGGTGTTAGGAAAAAAGCTGAGTAACAAAAAATGATGAAAATGAATTCAAAAATTGAGACTTCTGGTGTATCAACTAGAACATAAAAACATTAGCCATATTGTTATACCTGTAGAGGAAACAATGACTAATCTTTCTACCATTTCACATATCGGTTTCATATAGTATGATGAAGTTAACTTTCAGTGTCATATCTCCTTTTTTCTCTCACTCAAAGTAGGCATAGTAATGTCAATTATAGTTTTAGTTTATTTTTGCTTAAACATGCCAACTTATATTAGTCATTATTTTTGTCTACCTTCTGTGAAAATGCACAGTTCCTATAGAAGTCAGCAGCTTTTGCAGTAGTACAGCATTAACAGGGATTTTGTCTTGGAGGTTTATGTACACACATGCATGATACTCCTGTGTATATTTCTATGTTTCGAAGTACATATCTATGTTTACATGTATGTGTGTACACATACATTTGGCCAGCATGCACAATGCAAATTCATCTCATGAATGACTAGAAGACAAGCTCAGATTTCAGATACGCTGTTTTGCAATTTCAAAAAAAAATTTTGACCAAGGCTAGAAAAGGCAGTTGGACTCTGAAGTTTTCCAAATATGCAAATGAGAAGTTACAGATGCAGGCATTGCCTACTTACTTGTGGTCGGTCACTCCATAATTTTGTTTCTTTTATTATAATATTATAACTATTTGATAGGAATTACATAAGGTTACATTTTTTAACTACCATAGCAATGAGTACATTTTACTTACAGACTACAATTTCTTGAGTAAGGTATAAATCTCTTTCAGCATAGATAAAGAGGTCGGGTTCTTGACCATAATGATAGGAATCTTGGTCTTGCTTTGATGATAAAAATTAGTATTTTTTTGTAGATATCCTCAGCTAACGGTATGTTCTTTCAACTTGAAGTTTATTGGTTTTATTATAATTTAACTGAAGTAAGCTTCTAGTGACTAAATAGTCATGGCACTATTAAACCAGTATGTAAGAAAATAAATCTCAAAGAGGTATTGGAACCATGGCCTAAAATTGTCTTGATGATATCTAACTCCTTTCCAAACTGAAATTTGCAGATGTTATATAAGGGATTATTAAAATCATGAAGTGGAAGTAGATTGAGATGTTTCCATTCTGTACAAAAAGAGGCACACTGAGGGGAGCTCTCAAACGCAATACAGCACAGACTAATACAAAGCAACATTTTAATTCTCTTTTCCAATACACTGCTCCACTAAAATAAGCTACTCTGCTATGATCAAGAGTTATTTTCCAAGCAAAACTAAAAAAGTTTAAAAGTTTTTAAACTGTGACTCCCTAAGTTACATTTTCCACAAGAAACAAAAGGCTTAGTTAATTTTCAAATACACTGCACATTTTGCTTGTCATTACAGCTCCAGGACTTCCAGTAAAATGCTTAGAGTAAAAGCATAGATTCATCAGAATCACTCACTTTAGGAGATTGATATTATAAGTAATAAAGACCTAAGGGAATGAACAATTCTTATGGAGGTCTACAATTGCTTAATATTGTATCATCCTTGAGGAAATAAGATGATAAAAAGAGTTATAATTTACATGTACAAATATAAATCTAGCTTGTCAGACTTTATAGTATTAAGTTCCTAAATTTGTTAATATGTTTATTCAAAATTATATTATATTAGGAAGTTTGAAATAGTTTACTAATTTGTGTTGTTTATTCCATACAAATACATGAAGATGAACAGATTGCTTTTATTTCTAGAGACTTTTTGAAATTACATAAATATTTTTTCACTGATCCTGAATTTGTTATGATGACCTTGCACTTAAGGGGTTTTGAATGATAATGAATAAAATTACATATTTGAGTTTTTGAAGGTCCATGACTTTTATCACCTAACACCACTGAAAACACTGGAATAGATATTTAGTGATGCCTGTGAAAGGAGATATTAAAAAAGAATCTCAGTGTAGAATATATTATAGTCTGATCTATTTAATTTTGTTTGTCATTGAATGTATCTTTCATATCAAAATGAAAGTAGTTGTGATGAAATATCAACCATTGCTTATAGTATAAAAATATTGCTCATAGTATAAAAAAAGAATAATAAAAAAAGAATCCCTCTCTTTAAATGAGACAAGAATCTGCTATTTCCTAATATTTTACTAGATTTTCCATGGTTTAACTCTTTCTGAGTAGTTTTAGAACTGTTCGAATTAAAAAGAAATGTTTCCTTTCACAAAAACATTAATCCCAGGTTCAAGGGCTGATTTTGAAGTTAATACGTTGCATTTCAGAAGAGACCTTGTGACTGTTTGATTCCGTATGCAATAATAAAGAAAGTCAACATCTACATTAGTCATCTCATCTCTTTTGTTTTATTGACTGTCTAGGTGACTACTCCTTTCAGCTGTAGTAGACGTTTTGCTGGGAGAATGTCAGTTTGTAAAGGAACTAATATTTTTTGGTACTTCTGAACCATGATAAGTAAATTAATTGGAAGTTACTTGCTTTCATTTTCAGGAAAACTAATGGAATATATATGAGTCGAGTTCTGGGGCAGAGAACAAGTATAAATTTAATCAGTGAAGTAATGGTGATATCTATATATGACAGGAAAAAAATTCCCAATGTGCCATTTACAGCAATGAAAAGACAGTGGAAAAAAGAGAGGAAAAAACTGGGTTTTCTTATCAAAGCAATGTCTTGAAACACAGGTCATGGCCTATTCAGGGTTTAGGAATGGTATTATCCAATTTAGTATGCTCACCAAAAAAACCGCACACATATTTGCTCCACCTCCCACTCCTCCAACTGGAGGCACAAATGGTGGAGATCACAGGCTAATATAAGAAAGGGAACAGTAGCAACAACTATATTAGTAGCAAAAGGTATACCAGAGAGGGTGATCTATATGCAAAAATGCTCACTATGGATCCTGCAACAATAAGCAATTCTGGATGGCCTCCCCCATCATGTATTCCTGACCAGAAGGAGCCCCTTCTTCCCAGAAAGAGAGAAGGGAGTCCTTTTCCCCCAAACTGTGTGCAGCCTTAGTGACCCAGTATAAGATATTAAGCTTTTAGGGAGCACCCAAAGGGGTGAAGGGACTTGAGGAAAAGACGTATGAGGAGCAGCGGAGGTCACTTGATCTGTTCAGCCTGGAGGAGACTGAGGAGAGACCTCATTGCTGTTACAGCTTCCTCACAAGGGGAAGAGGAGGGGCAGGCACTGATGGTTTTGGTGACAGGACCAGAGGAAATGGCCTGAAAGTTGTGTCAGGGGCAGTTTAGGTTGGCTATTAGAAGAAGATTATTCCCCCAGAGGATGTTTGGGCACTGGAACAGTTCCTCAGGGAAATGGTCACAGCACCAGCCTGACAGAGTTTGAGAAGCATTTGGACAATGCTCTCAGGCACCAGGTGTGACGCTTGAGGTGTCCTGGCCAGGAGCTAGACTTGATAATCCTGGTGGATGTCTTCCACTCAACATATTTCTGATTCTGTGAACACACATACATAAAATCTCTATTAAAGAATAAACTGCCTGTAATAATTTATATTATTTTCCAAGTGCTACATATTTGCACATTATATAGGTCCTCCCTGGTTCCCATGCAACAGGATGAAGAAGGAAGAATGAAAATTTATTTCTTCTTTCAAGGTCCTGACTGGAAATTTCCAAAAGAGTAGTAGTATTTAAAAAAATTATGAAAATATATTGACTTATTGTGGCAAAAGAACATATATTTCTGTCTAGCTATATATAATAACTCTTAGAAAAAGACCAGAGAAGTAGAAGAAATACAGAAAGCTTAATTTTTCAATTAAATATAATTTGAAACCACTTCTACAAGTAATAAACAGGTAAATAATTGTATTAATTAGTATACTGAGAAAAAAATATTTAATATTTATTTCTTCTCTTATTTATAATCAGTTTATGTCATGAACTGCAAGGCTTTTTGAATAGGAAATTCTGTTTTACTAATAACAGTTCATGAGTAATCCAGTGACAAGATTGTGCCTTATGAATACATTTTATGTTTTACTGCTTAGTTGTCTCCTCAGTAAAATAAATAGACTAAATTTTGATATAAGTGTTCAAGGATGTTGCTTGCTGAACTGAACTGGCAGAGATTATAGTTTAGATGCATGTTACAAATTTTTTTGCTTGAAAAACGTAAAAGGCATCCTCCCACAGCATGTAATTTTCTTCTGAAATGTACATTGAGACCTACAGGAGTTCATTGAAGCATGTTGTTGCCGACCTAGCACAGTTCTACTAATATATGACAAATATCATGAAGGAAAGTCCACTTTGATTTTTCTTATTAATTCTGCAAATATTAATTGAATGCCAGTTTAGTGCAAATGGTATCATGACAGATTGACAACGATTTAGATAGGTGTCCAGTGATAAACTATGAAACATGAGATTATAACTTTGCCACTAAACCTTAGTTTTGAATGAAATCAGGACCAAAACAAAAATAAGTACCACATTTTGTAGTACAGACATAAGTGAGTAAATCTCCTTAAAAATTTGAAATATGAAGCTTGGGATCATTTAGTCAGAGATTTCTACTGGGTAACATGGATTACTCAGTTCTGTACTCCTATGAAATAAAAATTCCCTTTGTCTCAGAGGTTAAGCAATTTTCTGGTGCAGGTGGCAGATGTTGACAGTAAAGGTAGCAATAAATTCAAGGAGATGGTGAAAGGACTACAGTTTTCACTGTATCTGTTGCCATGAGTAAGACATCCTGACTGTTCATGCTGGCCAGTTTTCTCTTTTAAATAAGACACAGAGAGAAGAAGAAGAAAAAAAGATAGTCTCAAAATTTGGTGATCTATACTTGTCTTGTTTATTTAGATTAATTCAGGTGCAAAATTTATATTTTTGATTCTTGCTTTGCTGTAACACATTAAATATTTACCTACACGTACCTATACTCAAACCTGCCCGCTATTCTAGAAGCTGGCGATAGGAAGACTATACTATGTATACCTAATTGTAACTGAAAAAATATGCAAAAAGCAAAAAGCAAAAAAATTGCCTGCAAAATTTACATTTTGAAGAAAAGATTACTACATTTAAACACCAAAATGTAATTATAAATAATAATTCTGGAAATTCTTTTCATCCTTAGAAGTAGCAATTCCAAGCCTAATATTGTGAAAGGTAGTCTGTAAAGAGATTTTCAAGGTAGTCTGTAAAAAGATTTTCTTCTGTTCAACACATCCACACACAAAGATGGGAAATTTTAAAATCAAAATCTACAAATGAATTGTTTATGAATTAATAATTAACCATGATAATTCTGGACATCAATCTCAGTTAATTTGCATGATGACCCTTAAGCAGTGCATTCTATTATTTTTCTTAAGGTACTTGACCAAGATGATGATGCAGATTATAACACTATTTTAAAGAATAAGTTGCTGCAATTCAAGCCTTTTGGTCTATGAATTGGGTAGAATGCTACGAGTACATAACAAAGAATCTATTTTCCCATTCCCAGTTCACTTCTGTATGTTGTTGGCATTGTTATTATAAAAGCTCTGAACATTATGATCAATGGTCCTCTGAAAAGCACATCTTTCTCTATGTCTTTGATAAGGAATACTTCAGAGAGGCTGTTGATGAGCTCACTAGATTCCAATTCTTCCAGAGTTAAAAAATTACTTTTTTATCTTTCATATTTGTTAAGATTACAAACAGTGAAAGAAATTGAAAATAAACTACTTAACATCAAAATCAAGAATATTTTGCAAATATGTGAAATATAATTTGCCCAGCACTTTTCAGCTAAGTCAGATCTGATCAGAAGAGGGAGTTAAAGACTTTTGTCCATTTTGGTCCTTTGGCTATACCGAAGGTAGCTGGTTTTTGAACTTCACTGCAGAATTATGAATCCAAGATAAGATAACCTATGACTAATGTATCTCTTTGAAAATATTTTTACTATAGAAAGACAACTGAAGCACTAATACTGAAAAACCATCAATATATAAAATATATACTGAATAAGATGAATTAAAAAAAAGAAAAAATATTTCTAACTTCACTGCATCAAATTTCTGTCTTAAAATAATGAGACATCTATTAGGAGAAAGAGTGGCTTCTAGACTTGTATTTCTGCTAAGTTACTAATTTTAAAAAGTCACTTTATGGATAGAGGAAGGTTTTGTACTAGAACAGCCATTATATTTTCCCATAAAAAAATAACTCTGAGAAAGTGGTAGATCTGGTTGTTGATTATATCTGGATTAAATGCTAACTATAGAATGAAAAGCAAGGCCAATATGTTTTCTATATCTAATTAATCTCTTTCTGAAATTACAGTTATAAGTTACACAAAAGTATGGGGATTTTTAGAGCAAATTTTATTTTGCTTTTTATGTTAATCATGTATGTACTTTATACATTATTCTGGCTTTTGAAAAGTATTTATTAGAATATGTACTAGCAGAGCAGTGTATTTACTGTAGTGTGGCCCTAAAATAACTCTTAATGTTAGTTTTCAAGTCTACAAGACAGTAGTAATTTCAGGCATGTTTCTGCAGTTAGACCATAGTGCTAGCAACATCTGTGTGGAGCTTCATGTTGTATTATATACACAGTTCTGCATAAGCTTGTGAACTACAGCTATTTGTAAAGAAAAAATATTGTATGACTTGCCCTACTTTGACGGAAGATAAAACAGAGTTTTATTTCTTTAAAATACACCATCTTTACACCGAAGAAATTGAAGTACTTTCAAATATATTTTTTTAATATAGAATTAGAAAGCAGGGTAGAAAAGCATAAAAATTTCATGAGATATGAGTTTTTAAAATCAGGCTATAGATGAGTGCCCTATGTATGATCAAGGAGTCAAACAAAGCAGAATCTCAGCTGAACAAGACAGACAATGGAAGTCCAACATCCTCAGAGTGAATTTTATAGCTGTTATGGGAGCAATTAGTTTCCCTTTGATGAAAGCTTGAAAATAAGAAAGAGAATCTGTTGAAAAATATTATATTCTAGGATCCATCATAAAAATTCCATATCTGCACCCTACACACTACATAAAATTTGGTCTATGTTTCACTACATCTAACAGCAGATTCTTCTGTTGTTGTGCGTTTAAAGATATATACATGCATCAGAGTAAATTAGCCTCTTAATTTCAAATTCAACAAGTTAACATTATTACAAGTTACACAAGTGATTTTGCTCATCGTGAAAATTTGCACATTTTCATTACAATACATTAGTATTTAAAGAAGAAAAGATATTTTGTGTATTTTTTTTCTTGTCTTGCGTGATAGGTTATGCTGGTTGATAGGGGGACAAGTTTTTAAACTTTAAATAAAAAAGATCTCTGAACAACACATCCTAAGTATAGTAAAGTGGAATACTTATTTTCATAAAAAGGAGGAAATTGTTTCAATAGAACATACAAGTTTCATATTATTTGCTCAAATTCAGGAATTAAAAAAATAAAAACAAAAATATGAACCCAAAAATGGGTTTGGACTTCAATTTGGACTTCAATTTTCAGCAATGAAAGTTTTATTTTCATTGTAAACGTATAGTAGCACAAAGCTAAATCCACAATATAACAGTATATTTGGTCTTAAAACCCATAAGATATTATATCTCTGATCCTGGGTTACTTAAATTAGACACTTTTAATAGGGAGGAAAAATATATCTGAGTAGGCAAATATCAAAACAGCATGTTAAAGTTTTGGCTGAATAAATATTATCAGGTAATAAGTGACTATTTTTTATGAATTAATAAAATATTTTTAAAAATCCCTTAGAAGGCCCTGGTAAAATCAGAAAACTTTATCAAAACATTAAGAAGACTTGTTCCTACAAAAAAAAAAGAGATGTATAGGGGAAAGTTCTCATATTCTGTGAAATTTAAAATCTAAAAACCAAATCATTTTAGATGAAATAAAAATAAATTATTCAGCTTATCTACACTTACTATTCCTGCACATCATGAGATGCTTCTTGGAATCAGTGCAGAGTCTTGTCATGCTCCTTGTGTACAAGTAAATGACAATTAACTATGCTAATTTTCTATGTTTTCTTGTTACTTCTCAGTGAATGCTTACCAAATATTTATTAACCATCATAAAGCATGCATTGTCTCAAAGTGCCATGACAGTAGGGCTTCTGCACGCACAGAACCAGAAGGTGAAAACTACATTTTAGAACATTTGCCATTACAAAAGACAACATATGGATAAAGATATTCTGGAAAACTCAAGGAAGCAATAAGGCAACAGTGGTCACCATGACAGATGGTAGTACAGACCTCCAAAAACACAAGCATTTTTATGAGTAATTCTAGTCTACTTCTCTAATTTTTAGTTACAAAAGTAGAATTTTAGTGACAAATTTAAAATCAAAAAAGGAATAGCTTTGAAGATATTTACAAAATAATTCCCCCAGGTGAATGATGACACATTGATGCTTATTTGAAAATTTAATAATGTGATGAAGAAGAACTAATATTATGAGCTACTGAGAGGCAGAAAAAATCTTCTTGATACTGCACAGAGATAATTAAAAGTTAGGAATTTTGAAAATGAAGGCAAATGGTAAATTTTTGATACAATGCAAACAAGGAGGAGACTGGAAACATTCAAGATAAAGGGTAATCCAGCAGATGAGATTATGAGAACCTGGATCAAAGTACTTGTGTATAAATGGAAGGAGGATTTATAGGTTAAAACCCAGACAGGATTTGAGTATGTAAAACAAGGAAGTATCAATAGGTATAGTACTGGTATTCACAATGCCTGAGAAAATGAGGCAACTGCAGGGCTCAAACACAGCCAGAAATCACGATGTGTCTGTTAACCATACATTAGATGGTTGAACGTTACATTCTGTTAACATGATGTGACAAATATTTTCTATGGGCTAGAAGATTTAATTTTGGACCTGATTAGAGTGGTCTGAAATGCAGAAGTAATGTTATGCTCGTTGCCTAAAAGAGTAGTAGAATTTTGGGTAAGATTATCTAGATTAGAATTCAGTTGGAGAAAAAAGAGTTTAACCAGGCTTGGAAAGCATTTTGGGACTATTGTGACTGTGTGTATAGAAAGACCATAAAAAATTCTCAGAGGAAAAGAAATTTAAAAAAAAATTAACAAAACTAAAATTCATTGAGAAAATAGTCATGGAAGAAAAGGAAAAAAGGATTTGCCTGACTACTCTGATGGTATTAGACAAAGAAGACAAGAATGTCATCCTGTCTCTCAGATTTGGATACAGAACTGTTTAAAGAGACTGTGAGAGATCCTTTGAGGGATTCACATGTTATCAGAGACTAGAGACAAAAAAAGGAAACAGAGAGATGGTAGGTGGAAAATTAAATGGGGTTAAAGCAAAGACATTTTATAGTCTGAAGCTACTAGCTATGTGCAAGAAAAGAGCAAAAAGAAATGGAGAAAAAATTAGAAGGGGAGAAGGAGAAGGAGAAGGAGAAGGAGAAGGAGAAGGAGAAGGAGAAGGAGAAGGAGAAGGAGAAGGAGAAGGAGAAGGAGAAGGAGAAGGAGAAGGAGAAGGAGAAGGAGAAGGAGAAGGAGAAGGAGAAGGAGAAGGAGAAGGAGAAGGAGAAGGAGAAGGAGAAGGAGAAGGAGAAGGAGAAGGAGAAGGAGAAGGAGAAGGAGAAGGAGAAGGAGAAGGAGAAGGAGAAGGAGAAGGGGAAAATAAGGGATTTATGGAAAAATAAATCACGCTGAGGAAAGGACAATACAGTTCCTTACTTTTTCATTTGTTTTCTTGAAAGAAGTTGAGCAGACATTTTGTGAAGAAAAAATGGAGGAAAAATGAGAAATAACAGAAGATGGAAGAGGCATGGCTGGCATTGATTTAGAAAACTGGAATGGTTTAGCAAGGAACATGATCAAGGTGAAAACAGAAAATAAACCCAAATGTCCTCTTCCACTTGACCATTTTGCAGTATCTGAAAGGATGGAGGGAATGGAACAGGTCAGCCTTTTGGGCTGAAGAACCTTGACTGGAAGAAAGCGTAACAAAGAGGAAATAAAGAATAATTAACAAATGAACAAACAACAAAAAATGAAAAGGAAAAACAACATTTAAACTGGTAGAAGAGTTTAAAAGAAAGGACAAGAACAGAGAAATGCTTCTGACTTTGAGTCACAGAGCAGATATACAACTGGATTCTTGTTTGTACCAATCACAAAAGGAAGAAGTGGGAAGATTACCCCAAATTATTTGTCAACAAAACTATATGTGCAATTAAATTTATAGTGTTTGAGTTCTTGTGGAAGGAAGTATATGAACCATATTACCAGGGCTTCTGGAAGAATTTAACAGAAAATTATCAGGAGGGTGTGCATGGTAACCCCTTGTGTAACTCAGGAGCTTTCTGGGGGAGCTGAAAGTGTATAATCCAAAGAAAAATATGGACTTAAAAGTCATCCAGCTGGGATTGGAGTCTTTGAAAGTACCTGAGCCATTTTCTGAAATAAGGTTTTGTTTTCTGAAAAATTGCATTTTCCTTAATCAAGACTTCATAAAATAAATGGTTTGCGCTGCTTTTTCCCCCTGTTTAGATATTTCCACCATTCACTAGTGCAATAAGAAAAACTACAGTAAATGTAGATAGCATCTTTTATGTGGCTGCTTAAGGTCATCCTCTCAATGACTAAAAAATTACCACTCTCTAATTATAGGTTTTTATTCTTCATAAATTTAGCAGCAGCATAGCATCTAGATGTAGATATCAATCCTTCTTTCAGTCAGATACAAAACAATTTCAAATATAATTTTTATCATAACCCATTTATCCTTTTGTAATTTTTACATGGAAGAAAATGAATAATCATTAGTAATAAGTATCCTACATCACTGTAAGCTTGAAAATGCGTAAATATTCTATGGCAATATGAAATCTCAACTGTGATTATAAAATGTAACAAAGACAGATGTGCAGGATTAGTTCCTCATAAAATTTAATTTATTTTAGTTGAGATAGTCATTCAGTAAGTGTTCTGATTTTATTATTTCCTTTTGCATTAGGAAAATAAAGACTTGCACACAATTAGCTATTTATTTTTTATAGAAGTGAGTAGTTTTCAAATCTGGCCTCAATATTGATATTGTAAGACCAAGAGTAGTGACACAATTTTGTTTAGGTTTTGACAGTGCTGTTACATGAATCTTGAGGAAATACAGAATTATCTTGCTGATAACAAACAATTACAAAAAAAGCTGTTTTGCACCAAGGGACAGATCAGTTTAAATAACCCATATTTTTAGTTCCAGTCTTCAGAAGCCTACCCAAACCCAGAAATTAAAAGTGAATTACCAAACTTTCCTTCCTGCATGAATTATGAGGAAAGGGTCATATCTCACCCAAACAGTTGTCACTGATTATGTAATCAGGATGATAATGATTTTCACCACTTTAATCACAAGATTTCTAGGGCAGGAAAAAAATACAGGTATCAGTCCAGTAATCCTAAAGTAAATCCTAAATAGACCCATTCACACACTGAATTCCAGGTTGTTTTGTTCAGATATTTAGTGTACCTTTTCAGTAGTTAGGTAATCTTCCCAAATATCTTCTGATCATTGCCTTAGCTGACCAGGCATGTACGTAATCAGCTCATGACCATACATGTACTTATTCCTTTTTACATCAAAATAGAGCTTTATGTCTTATTTAGATAAAATTTTTCTTGTTGCATAAAAACAGTATTCAAAGTTCCCAGGCATAACACCAAGGTTTGAAATGAAAACAGAAAACTATACTTTCGAGCATTAGCTTTCTGTAGCAAGAGACCTGCACTTTGTTTTCTCATCTCATGTTCTTCAAGTCCACCCAGAGAATAGCTTGCACTACCACGCCAGGGAGGCATAATGCTACAGAAATCTACAAAGCTGCTGCTTTGATCTTTCAAAAGTCATTAGCATCCATATCTCTGTAGATCTGGCTTGAATCATAAATTAATTATATTATGGAATGGATTTGAATTCATTTGCTCAATCATAAATATTTAGAGCAACTTTGGACATCTTGGGATATCTAACATACCTTCATGGACCTGGAAGATGTGACATAAGATAAAAAGTAACATATTGATATGAGCTAGCTGGTCCATGTTTAGAAATGTGAAAAGGACATTGAAAGGCAAATTGAAATGTCTTGGATTTCTTGTCTAAATCCTGCATATTCAAACACAGCATGGTCCTCTAAAGACCATTGAAAGAAATAAGGAAATTGGAACAAACATCTGTGTAGAGAATTTTTTTACTCCCTTCATTAATATACATAAGAAAATGAAACTAATTTCTTGTGGTTCCACACTTCTTGTGGTTCCTTTGCCTACCCTATTTCTGCCCAGAACACTTGATGTTTCAGATATAATCAAATTATATGAGAAACCCAATCATGGGAGAATAGGACTTTGGCTTTTGTTCAAGGACAGGAGAATAATTACTGACAATAATAATAATAATAATAATAATAATAATAATAATAATAATAATAATAATAATAATAATATTTTTTTCAAAAGAATTACAGGTGGCTTGGAGGTTTTTTCACCTGTAAGTGATTTTCCACTCTTATTTTTTAGGAGGTATGGACCCTTTGACAATGAAAAATGTTCTCAGAAAGATTGTTGAAGCTTTTTACATGCAGACATAAAAATCAAAGTTTTGTAAGCACAGCTATGGGACACCTGCTGTAGCTGGTTCTGCTTCATCATGATTGAAGCTAGACAACTTCCAAACATGACTGCCAACCTCACCTATTCTATCAAAGATGTTTCTATTATAGGAAATATTCAATTTTTATTTTCAGATAGAATTTGTCAAAATTACTTTGATATGATATTTTCTAAATTATTTTTCTTTTTTTTTTTTTTTTTTGTTTGTTTGTTTCTGAGGTTTGGGGTTTTTTTTTTTTTGTCAAACCAATATGAAAATGACCTAACACAGAATGTTCATGAGAGGCTTATGGTTAGGAATCAGGTGGAGGCAGCAAAGGGAGCTTTGCAGCTGGTGTTTAGTGCAGGTCGCCTGATCAAGGCTAGTCTATTGATGAAACCTTCCTGCTCCAGCTACAGGAAACGTCACTCTCTAAGGCTCCTCTCCTGATGGGACTTAACCACTCCCAACACCTTCTGGAAAAGTACTACAGAGATCTGCAGGTGGTCCAGGAGACTCTGGCAATAATGGAGTAAAACATCTTGAGCCAATTTATAGACAGCCTATCACAGGGAATAAATGACCTGCAGTCCTATGGGAAATGGGCCAGGCAATAAGTAAAGAGGAGGCCCTGAATTATAGGAAAGCAAACTCCAAGCTGCTCAAGGGTTAGGTCAGAGAACCCTCTTGGAAACTCTCCTCAGGAGCAAGGGAGCAAGAACAGAGCTGACAGGTCTTTACAATATTCTCCACAGAGCACAAGAGGTCTCAATCTCTACATGTAAGAAATCAGGAAAGGAATGAGAGACACTGGCATAGCTGAGTTGAGACCTGCTAATCAAACTAAAAGGAAAGAAGGAAAGGCAAAGACTACATGAAAGGAGGGACAAGTATCCTGGGGAAAGCATCAGGGCATTACCCAGTTATGTAGGGATGGGGTCAGAAAGACAAAGGCATATCTGGCATAGCTGAACTTGGCAAGGGATGTGAGGAATAACAAGAAGCACTCCTACAGGTATATCAGCTTGGATAACAAACAGGGAGAAGGCTGAACTACTCAACAACTTTTTTGTCTTAGTCTTCACTATCAATTTTTTTTTTAATCTCTTGAATAAATTTACCTCAAGGCAGGACCTGGGGGAAGATCAGGTTCATGGCAATACGAGGAGCTTGAATGTATGTGAGTCTATGGGACCCAACAAGGTGCATCAAACAGCCCTGGAATCATGGAATGGTTTGAGTTCATTCACTCTACCAGCTTGCTCAAAGCACCATGCAGCCTGGTCTTGTTTACTTGTCTTGGTTAGAGCTTGGATTTTTGTTTGTTTGTTTGTTTGTTTGTAAGTGGGCAGAAGCAGTGTTCCAGGTGAGTTCTTGGCACTGCCTTTGCAAACCCCCATCTCTCATCACACCTCTCCTGGTATGTAGTCCTGAGAGAAATGTCTGAAGCAGTTGCCAAATCACTTTCTATGACATTTGAAAAGCCCTGGCAATCATGTGAAATCCAAAGTTACTGGAAAATGGAAACCATATTGTCTGTTTTTAAAATGTAAGAAAGGAAGACCCTGGGAACTGCTGACCTGTCAGCACCACTTCTCTGTCCGGGATTATCATGGAACAGCTCCTCCTAGAAGCCATGCTAAGGTATACAAAAGAAAGAATACCAGCATAGCTACACCAAGGGCCAGTCCTGTTTAATCAATATTAATATATCAGGCTGCTGTAAAAATAATAATAAGGTATTTTTCTTCAAAGTTTTATTCACATTCATAGCTTATCTTCATTTTATTTCTGAACAACTTCTAGCTCGTTTTTAAAGAGGCCATTGAGAGATTCCCAAATGAGGTAAACAGGGTTTGTTTTTTTTTTTTTTTTAATGATACAAGGAAGTGTTGTTACAATTATTAGCTCATCCTTTCAGTTTAGCCTCCCATTTTCTTATTCCCAGTGTGACCTTTGTCAGTTACTGGTCAGCAGATCACTTTTTCTTAAGTAATTATGTAACACACAAGTAGTTCAAAGCACCTGCAACTGCACTTCACACATACTGGTAACTTATTGAGATTAGATTTTTCTGGAGCATATTTTAGAAAAGCAATTTTGTATCTCCCAGTTTTGTACAAAACTAGCTATAATAATTCCCCTTGTATTTATAGAATTTCCTGAAATGGAGTATATGATACATTTTTCAAGAGAATTTTAGCTGACACCAATGATAAACTTGTATCAGTTTGTCTTATGCCCAAAGAAATACTCTTTGATGAGAAGAAAAATGAAGAATTGTTCATGGAGAGAAACTAGGTAAGTATGACATTTGGTTTTTTATTTGCAAAGTGACAGTCTAATTTTTTTTTTTTTATGAAAGAGATTAATCAACTGGCAAAACTGCCATGTTTTATGCAATTTAAGGGCCTGGATTTTTGAATGGTGGAGTGGAATATCCCATGCTATAAGTTTTTTTAAAAAAATACGCAAATATCAGATTCTGAAGTAGTTATGCAAAATAATTGCTTTCCTCTATTTATTGGAAATTGAGGCTTGCATTCAGCCTTTATATTTAATTACAGTAGTAGTCATCTGAGAGTACCTTCTTTTTGCATCAAAAGACCTTTGACATAAAATTTGCTTTATCTTCCTTAAAGCCTTTAAAATTTTTTGTCACTTTGATGTTTTTAGGCATGAGTATTGAAATGGAATATTTAAGAGAGATTTATCCTTTCTTATATACCATTATATTACAATGAAATAATTAGCAGGTAGCTACTAAAGGTTTCAAAATATTACAGTAAATCTTCCCTAAAAGAGAGACATAAGGTGCAATTATCCTTAATTGTATTCCATGACCAAAACAGCAGCTTAAAATAAATATTTAAAACTGAGTCTATATTATCAATAGGGGAAAAAACTTATGAAAGGAAATTTTTTAAAATAAATTTTCATGACATACAACTATATCCGTTAATGACTTCTGACATAACCTTCTGGAGGTTAACACTTCTAGCAGCATATACAAGAAGATAAGTCAGCTTTTGAATATGGAAACATGATAATCAGACATAATTTGCTGATTAAAAAGTAAAATGCATTTGCTTAAAATAGCTGTTTTTTAAAACAGTAATATTAGAAATACTAATTTCTTCTATTCTAATCTGTTTCGGAGGTAGTAGAAAATATAGAAATATGAAATCATGTGCATGTGTGAAATATGAAATTATGAAATAAATGAAAATGGTTTGCTT
Source organism: Camarhynchus parvulus (assembly GCF_901933205.1). Lineage (NCBI taxonomy): Eukaryota > Metazoa > Chordata > Aves > Passeriformes > Thraupidae > Camarhynchus > Camarhynchus parvulus. The sequence goes on from NC_044601.1 coordinate 40,827,920, forward strand.
AGACTTTTGAGCTATTAATTCTTGAAGAGAGGCTTTGTTTCCAGAGCTGTTGTTTCAATGAGTACTTACCATAAATATGTTCAAACAGATACCGATTTTCTCCTTCTACAAAGAGAGAAGGCCAGAGGAAAAAGCTACATTCTGAATTTAGCATAACTTGGAAATTGCACACTTTATTTTTTTGTGAACATAATATTTTAGGGTTTGTTAGTTTTGATTGTTTTTTTTTTTACCTCTGTTATAACCTATAATATGAAGTGAAAATTATCTCAGAGGCATTTAGTACTGACTAGAAAGTGCAACAACACAGCAATAAAGCTACTAGCCAAATTCTAATTAAGAAATTAAAATTCTGACTCTGATTTACAATTGCAGTAAATTAGGATTAAGGAAATGTTCTACTTAAACATTTTTCTACAGCTATAAAATGCATAGCTTTTTTGTGTTAAACAGTGTTAAATAAATACAAAAGCTTGACTCCCTTTCCTCAAGTTTTTAATTGTATGCAGAGGTTCATTTGCTATTTTTTTAAGACTAAATGTTAATACCCTTCACACATTGATATGCCTTCATGCTACCTGCTGCGAAGCCCATTATTTTATGCATGTGTGTGATACCCACTGACATATGCTTCTTAAATTTTCAAAGATGATTTCGCAGGGAGTTTCCTAAATAAGCAGCAGCAACAATAACTTACACACAGACCTTGCTTGCTTTGCAAGAATTGCAGCCATGGTTTTTTCCCCCCATTCTTCTCTTCAGTTCTTCCTGAAAGCCATCTGGAAAAGTAAAATGTATTTACAGAGAATGAGGAGGTAGAACTTCTGATGAATGTCCAAATAAAATTGGATTACTTATCCTTCAGTAAAACAGAACTACATGATACAGGATAAATTCTTTTTTTCATTTTTGAGATGCTCCAATATGTGCCTTGACTGAATCCTAAATTCAAATTCAGAGGGTAGAAAAATGGCTGAAGCTACCATGGTCACTACAATAGTATATTTCTAAATGAATCAGTGGAATTTATTTGATCTTTAAATAAATAATAAAAACATACACCCCTTCAATATCTTCAGCATGGATTGTATTTCTGAACACATACTCATGACAATCAAGACTATTCAGTCTTGACCACTCCTAAGTATCAGAGACCAACTTCCAACCACCTCCTCACTACTGCTTTCTGCAAATGCACTCTCATACTCCCACTTTTTATGTCGCTTTTTCTTGATTCAAATTAATGTTTCTCACAACATTTTTGAAATATTTTGATAAGCAAGTACCTTTATATAATTCACTGTTTCTTCACAGGCCTTGTCTAGACATACTGAGGTAAAGTCCGTCCTTTACTTTAGACACTTCAGGATTAAAAAAACCTCCATCAATCTTTTACTGTCACTCATGTAGTCTAAAGAAAGATTTCTGTGAGCTAAATGGTCGTTTTACAAAATTGTTGGAAAGATTCAAGCCTATTCTGTCACTTAGGCAACTAATTACACCATTATATACTGCAATTACAATTAAAGATTTTCAGGTGATGAAAAGCATATTCACTGCATCCTTGTTACCTCATATTTCCTTGCCAACACTCCAGAATATTATGATTTTTATGAAACAAAAACAACTCAAGGAGCTGTATTTTTCTCAGTAGCATCTACAGCTTAGACATGACACTGCAACTGCTTTGCCCCTTTATATATTAACCATATTATCTGAAAGAGAAGCATGTATTCTTTTTGCTGAAGGTAGTGTGTTTAAATTTGTCTTTGCAAAAATGTTTTGTCAGGTATTAAAAACAGCACTACATTTATTGTTCAGGTCAGCAACTTCTAGTATACAGATTAGGCTGCTTTCTTGGATTTAAGCCAATTGTCTTCTACCAAATTAAATAATAGCACAAATAAATTGACAACAATCCCCCTGTACCAAAAGCTACGTCATGCGAAAAATAGGTCAGTAATTTAATATGTAAAAAAACCACAATTATTTTCTGTAATGGTAAAGAACAAAAAATCAATTCCAGTTTAGCAGGTAGGAAAGAATATTATATTCCTCCAATGTGTGTATCAATCAATTTGATAAGTACTGTGGATGAATATTTGGAGGCCTAGAAAAAGTAAAATTACAACAGTCAAAATAAGGAAATAACTGTTTAACACCATAAGAAGTTGGTCCTGTTTCTCTATCAATAGTTAGTAAGATGTACATTTGCAAAAAGGTCTGTATAAATAGCATACTGCTTTTCATACATTTTAAAAATGCCTGATCTTCCCTAATTATACATTAAATTGCAAAGAGGAAAAATACTGCTACTTTTTAGAGTGTGACAGTGTTAGTTATAAAATTAGAAATAGTTTCAGCAGAGAGAAACTGTAAACTTGGAATGCCTGATGCTTAACTTTATTATTATTAGAAAAATAATTCATCCTTAAGAGACATTAATCTAATTCTTC